>NW_026453860.1:76361-103408 GCF_943734635.1 Anopheles cruzii
GGTCTGCCACGCGATGATGTCAATTTCATCAAACGGCCGTCCGTGGCCGTCGTCTAAAAAAAAAGTCGCTGTTCTGCTAGCAACTTCCGCAGCTTGGTTTGTGTCGAATTTCAGCAAACATCGAGTCCGCTATTTAATTGTACAGTTTGCTATCAATTTAATTTGTGGCATTCAAAAGCTTTGAACTTTGGTGCCTGGAACATGCGCAGTGCACTGGAAACAGACAAAAATGTCTAGTTCAGAGCGCGTTCTGCCACGTTCAGAACGCTTCTCAAACCGTGCATTCCATGCTGGCATTCGCTAAAACTACTTTTCAATAAAATGGCAAAAATGCGCCAAGCTGCTCCTGCTGTAAACGGTGCATCTTTATCGCGACTGCATCGCTTCAGTGAGCGGGGACCAGCGCATTGCTTCGCACGAATCGGTCCATTAACAAACAGGTTCCAACAATGAAGGCAACAACGATCCACGGCGCCGATGCGGGAGCGTTTCGCTCGCATTCCTTATCATGTGCGCTGCGCAACTTTTTTCCGGGGTATTTTATTCCACTTGTTTATTGTTACGCGTTGGCGTTCGGTGGTTTTTCGTCCGTTCGTCCTTTCGTCCTTTAGTAAAAACTGGTTGAAAAATGGCATCATGGCGATTAAAGTTCGATTCTTCTTTTGGGGACTGTGTAACCATGTTTCTGTGATTGTGTCGCCGCAGCCGCCGAACGCCAAAAGGGACACGCGATGCTGCTTCCATTACAGTGCAGTGGCTCCGTTTCACGGAAAAGCTCACTATATTCCGTACAATTCGTTCAACCAAACGGATCGCTAAGCGGATTGACTCTGAATATTTCCTGGCGAATGCACATCGACAGAGGCAACCGGAGGAGTGGAAAGTCATAGTTGTGGTTTCACTGGGCACTCGTTTTTTGTCAAGCGTTCTTACATAAATACGACCCGGCTGATGTTTCAGTATGTTCAAGAGGGCTTTAAGATTTAATGTTTTGCGTTGTTTAAGGGTGAACGAAATGAATTGAACCGATGATTGGGGAACTACAATTGTTTCGAAGGCTCGATGCCAAGCTATGCTGAGATACTGTTCAGCTCAGCATACCTTTGGATTTAACACGTTCAAGCCATTCGATCCTTGTCACGCTAATACTAGGTCTATACGTTGAGAATGAGACTGTTTTTAACACACAAAAAAAGTTTATAAAATTTTAAGGCGATTTTCTATTTTATTCAAACTATGTGCCATCGCTAGCTATACATGTCTCCTATCTCTCTGCTAAATCATGGATTCGCAGACGAAAGAATTCTTAATTTTTTTTGGTAAACTAATCTGTCATCCTATTTCGACTTCCTCGTAGAAAAACAAAGGGCTGCTCAGCCAATACGTGTCCCATCGATAAAAAAGAATGATATTTGGAAAGAGCCAAGTCTGGTGAATAACGCAGGGTGGGATAGCACACCCTATCCAAGTGATTTGATAGTATCCTGAAACAGTTTTGCTTTTTTGGGCGCCTGGTGCTTGATTCTACGGGCCACCAGGCGCCCCCATCGGAACCCACTAGAATTGCATTTTGGTCGTTTTTCGATCAATGCGTGGTTCAAATTGATCATTTGTTGTCAGTAACGATCGGAATTAACGTTTCCATCAGGTTTTAGGAGGTTGTGAAACACTACACCTTTCTGTCCCATCAGAAAGTTCGTTTTTTGGAGGCATTTGACGTTTTTTTTGTTAAGTCAAAATCGCCATTTTGGAATTTTTTTAAACTCTCAAAGCACTGCGATCTTCCAAACACAAGTCCCGACAAGCATTTGGTGCGATTCCGAAGTAGTTTTCTTCAACAGGAGCAGAAAAATAATAATCCCCGCAAAACGTCATTTTCAGGCACAAAAGTTGACATACTTTAACCCTTTCAATGATGGGTTGCAAACTGATTAAATTTTTTTGCGACCTGGACACATTTACCTGATGTCAAAATAAGGTAATGATGAATGAACAGCAAAACTGGGAAGTCCCAATCGGCAGGTACAGCCATCTTTTTAACAGTCCCGTTCTCAACGTATAGACCTAGTAGAAAGCAAAAAGTAGATATTATTGATCATCGGTGAGCGTTACAGGTCTAAAACTTGAGAATCGTGTTTTTTTCAAAGAAAACAACTGTTTTGTTTGTTTGTTTGCATTGAACGGAAAAACGATATTTTATTCAAAGTATGTGCCATAAGTAGATATTGATTTCTCCTATCTCTCTGCTAAATCGTGGATTCCCAGACCAAAGAACTCTTCGACTTTTTAAGTAAATTAATTAGTCATCCAATTTTCCACTTTCTCGTAGGAATCGAAGTGCAGCTCAGCCAATACGTGTCCAATCGATGAAAAAGAATGATATTCGAAAAGAGCCAAGTCTGGTTAATAACGCGGGGATGGATAGCAGCTCCCATCCAAGGGATTTGATAGTATCCTGAAAAAGTTTTGCTTTTTGAGTCATAGAAGCCTTAGGCCACGTGCCACCAGGCGCCTCCATTTTAGATAAGAGAAACGGCTTTTTGGTCATTTTTCGATCAATGCATAGTTCAAATTAATCATTTGTTGTCAGTAGCGATCTAAATTAACGATTTCATCAGGCTTTAGGAGCTTGTGATGCACCATACCTTTCTGTCCCATCAGAAAATCCGTTTTGGAATCCTCCGGCGCGCTTTTCTTATTAAACCAAAATCTCCATTTTAACATTTTTTAAAATGCTTAAATCACTGCGATATTCCAAAAACAATCCCAGACGTGCATTTGATGCGATTTTGTAGCAGTTTTCTTCAACATGTAGCATCAAAATAATAATTCACGAAAAACTTAATTTTCAGGCACAAAAGATGATATGGTCTAAGCCTTTCAAAGATCAGTTGCAAACTAAATTTATTTTTTTTACTTGAAATGCTTTGCCTGCTGTCAAAACAATGTAATGAGACCAAAACAGCAAACTTGGGAAGTACAAATTGCCACCACCAAATTGAGCCACCTGTTCAAAAACCCGACTCTAAAGTTTTAGACCTATGTTTCTTCCTTTTTCGTATAATATCTGTGACGTAGAGTCTAAACAGATAATTTCCTTCATTGTCCTTCGAATACAGTCACTATGCAGGGCATTTGTACGACAATTTGTACGACTCTCATGCCAGCGAATGGCGTCATCCTTGTCTACTTGACCGTTCGATGGCACCAAGGACACCGTGAACGCAAAGGTTCGGACCAGAGATCCAATAATTAAATCCTGTCAACCGTGCAAAAGTGCAACAAACGGCAAACCACCAACAGCAGCTGATGCCTGGCAGCAGGCTTGCCTGGTAGGTCACCTAATCTGGCAAACAATCGGTCCACCAGAGGCCAGAGGCCAGTGTGGCGGAAAGCTCATAATGCCGCGGTGTGTCCCTTAGCAGGACACGCTTCTCGCTTCTCGAGTCTTTGTTGGCCACCGCGACCTACTATTTATATTTATGAGCACGGGAGCCGCTGGCGATGACCGGGTCCGGCGGGGGGGGAGGGGGAGGTCAGGACCTCCTGGCGCTAATGAACCAGTCCCAAATGTCAATCACCGTGACATTTAACATACCATGTTCATTAAAGCAGAAAGCCCGATTCTGGAACCCACCAGGGCACACACACACACACGGGGGGTGCACAATGCAACGCGCATCCGCCTCACTGACCAGCCACCTCACCCCACCTCAGCTCGTTTGTTTTTTATCTCGTTCACCCTGACTTTTGCTCGGTGCCGGCAAATGTCTATCATTAATTTCGTGTTCATTTTCCCGCACACCAACACACACACACACACACGGACACCGCTGGCTGGCTTCCGGGCCGTGAATCGGACATCGCCTGGGAACCTGGGATGGTCACCGGAAGGGTTGTTATCTACAAAATCGATCGAAACGGCGGTCGGCAAGAGCGTTCTGGCAGGACTCGGATTTGCCCGCAGAACGTTGCCGACCGGATGGTCTGTCGTGACCGGACCGGATCCAGTCGCGCTGCCACGGGCCACGAACCGGAAGAGAGGCCTGTGCGCCTTTATAATTTTGCAAAACTAGACAGATAAATATAAAATGCAAATAGTACACACATTTAATGTAAATATGCATGAGGTCCGCCCTTTAAGCCCGTTCGTTCGCTCGTTGGTCGATCCGACGGTGCCGTCGGTGTGTGTGTGTGTGTGGTTGTGCCCGAACCGGAAACCAGGCCCGTTTCTACGGCGTAACCCCCGGAAACCATTTCGCATCGCCGTGTGCCGGTTGGAGCACCGTTTCCGGGCCACCGGGAAGCTGGCCGAGTGCAACAAGACCGCCAGCGATCGCTTCAGCACAAGCGGATGTGGCCAAACTTGGGAGCTACATTCATAAGACGAACGGCAAACTCCGTTCGTAATTTGTACTGATTAAAAACAATCTTTTGACCGCTTTTTAGCAACACTCGCAACACACCTATCGATAGCGAAGGCATTGCTGCACCGCTGGGTCCTTTCCCGTCGCTGTATGTAATTCAAAATTGCTTCGAACAATCGCAAAACGTGTCACAAACTGTGCACCACCCACCCACCCAGGGTGACAGCATAAAATGCAAACAACCGCAGACACATGCCCATTGTTGGTTTGCAGACAATTACAGGGCCGACACCGACAGGGCTGCTGGTCCGGCTGGCAGAGGCCGGATAGGTTTCTGTATGCGGTCGAGGCACGGCCGCCGTACCACGAAGGACAACGCTGGTGGCGCTGGTTGTAGGCAAAAGTCCTGCGCCGGACCGATGGACCGGTGGCAAAAGTCCCGATGGGAGTCGATATCAAAGCTCATGTGCATACACATAAATATGCTTTAAAACCATAAAAGCTGGCTGAAAACTTTATGCACTGTCCCGGCTGTGTGGCTGCGGGAGGTGGGGCCCTAGCTGCCCCATAATGACCGCACCTACCCCCGCACCCGGGGGTGCGGTTATTGAGGATCCGTTTCGATGCGGTGCGACGGGTTGGACTTTTTCCGAACAGATCAAGGACGGCACTAACGAAGGCTCAGGCGCACCACCCTCAATAATCTTTCTCTCTCTATCTCTCTCTCTCTCTTCTGCCGGTGCTGGTTAGATAGGAAACGGCCGATATGCAGAGTTATTTCAATAAATTTATGTTCTGGTGTTCCATTGGACGACCCCATGCGCTGACCCGACCGACCGACCGACCCGAACCGGTACGCCGGACGTGGAGCCTGCTGGAGTGTGTGCTTTTTTTGTGTTCCTGTTGGTCGCCCAGCTTTTCAGTTAGCGAACGGGAAAAACCGTAGCATAGTTCAAACGTTAAAACCCCCGGTACCGCTCGTATGCGCTCGGATATATTGAATAATCATGAAACATGAGTCCATCGAGCAGGCTGCGCAGGACGAGAAACCCCGACCTGAAAGAGTGAGAAAGGGAGAGTTCAAAGTTATGAGAATATTAAGTGCACACTATCGGCGGGCAGACGGTTTCGATAGCAACGCCAACGCTACGGAAAATAGGACCTCGTCGTGCCGGGCGACGTTTGTTTTTGTTTTCCTATCAATGGCCTCGTTCGTTCTTCTATTTTAAACAGCAAGTAACGTTTATATTACGCTCGCTTCGGTTCCACCGCACCGCGAACTTAAAGCTTCGTTAGGCTACACACAATGCCGTGGCCTTTCCCATTAGCATGTCCTTAAGCTCGCCCGGCGTTGGACCGCACGGAACGGTCCATAAATCAATTTATCATTCACCCCAAGCGGAGCAGCCCTCGTCGCGCTGTGCGGATCCTTGCCGGGTCCCCGTTGTCCGTTGATTCGACTTCCCAAGACCCGAAGTCGGAACCGGCCCCAAGCGCAACACCTTTTCGGGCCGGATTACCGTGTGCCGTTTTGTGTGCGATCTCAAGTTCCGGTGTTGGGCTTTGAAGGGCTTCGAAGCCTTTTCTCTTAGGGCCCCTCTCTGGGGGCCACCGGTGCACTGCCAGTTGGTGCGGCCAGTCAACAAGTGGCCGCTGGGTTCTGCTTACATCACCGATGCATCGGAGGTGATCGGACCAGGCTGCCAACTTGTTGCCGGGTTCCGTTGTTGAACGGTAATTTGTGGCGCTGTAAGCTGGCTCCGGCCAGGATCCCGGCCACCGACGTGCGTACCTTTCTGGGCGGGCTGCTTCAGTTGGGCTTACTTCAATATTAAAGATTAACTGACGGGAGAAAACCAAAGTCAGCAAAAAGTTCCTGCCGGGTATCCGGATTTTCGGGAGCCCCCGTCGACGTAATAATGTTTCACGCAATGCAAAGGAGGTCGAAAACAATATCACATCGAGCCGGTAAACATTGGGATACGAAATTTAACATTCGCTCCGGTGGCGTTTGTTGAATCGGCAGCGTAAGCACGGGGAGGGTACACAATCGCAGCGATTGAAATGTGGATCAACAGGATACGGGAAAAAGGACCTGAAAAAAAGGGGAGGAAAACCAAGCGTCGGATACATGAATGTTGCATGGCAGGCGGGTTGCGAAAATACGTTTTCATTTTTGCGCCCGAAGAAAAACCGGTTCGCACACACATACACACCGGAGCCATTCGTCCTGGTGCTGTTTGGTAAGCAAATACGCAAACAGCGCCACCACGGTGTATCCGGTGCATGGATATCACTCCCGATGGGCGGTTCTATTTGCGCACCGTTTGTTTTAGCCGACTGATTTCATGGTAAGGGCTATCGGAATGATGGGCTGACGATGATGCGACGGAAAACACGTGCCAATGATCGTGTCTGTGCTGCGGTGTTGTGTGCTGATTGCACCGAGAGTTCGACCGCCAATCGCGAGAGAGAGAGAGAGAGCGAGCAAGGAAACGGTTCCTTTTCCAAAACCCTGTCACCAGGCGAGGCTGATTTGCCGTTGATTCCATTTCGAGAGCGAGTTTGTGTGCTTTGCGGTTTCTGGACAAAATAAAACAGAGGTCCTCGGGGCGGGGAGGGCAACCGAGTGGGGATGATGTCGACAAATTAAACTGGAAAACTGTATCAAATTTAAACCGAACTCTATGAGACTCGGTTCGTAATGAAACTCGATCTATCAACATGTGCCGTTTCCGGTTCCATCCCGGCAATCCGGAGGGCGGTAATCAACATGCACCAAATAAGCATACTAATACTGGGAACGAAAAGAAATGAAGATTCGCATGTAGGGACCGCCCTTTAACCTAACAACAAAAAAACATATATGGTGCTTGGCGCATCCACTCACCTGGTTCTGCCTTCAGCGTGACGGTGGTCGTGCCAGTTGTGCTGGTGTGTGTGTTGGAGCTTTTGGCCAGAATGGAACCGGTCAGGTGCTCGATGTGCTGATCCGCCGTCCGATGGTGGCTCGCGGGTGGTGGGGGACTGACGCAGTCCTGCAGCAGGTCGAAGCTGGTTCCGTCCGTGTCGGAGCCGACGGTGGACGCGCCCTGAAAGGTGCCCAGCATGTCGGCCAACATTTCCGGGTCCGGGTAGCCGATCGTGAGCGCTCCGTCCAGCGAACTGCCCCCGTCGGGAGCCTGCACTGCCTCGCGGAGCTGCAACGTCACGGATCCTTCGGCCCCCATCGAGGCGCTACACATGAGCACACGGGGCGGCGCCAGACCGGCCAGCGGCAACCGGATGCTGTTCTGAACCTGCCAAGGGGAGTGGAGAATTGAAATTGAACGATTAGCAATCCGTGGAAAGAATATCCTTAAGCACCCGTATTACAGCCGCTTGAAGCGCTGGAATTTTATCATAAAATATTCCTTTCATGACCAATTCGAACATGGCGAACAGGAGATAGTGAGAGATCAGGCGAATACGTAGGGTTGTTGTCCTTTATGATACTTTCTCTACTTGTATTGTGTAATACCAATATCTGCCAATACTTTTACAGTTAAATTTCTATCCATAGCAACGATTGAAGCCATCCTCCTCTTCCATGGCTTCCAAGTCGTCAAGTTTCTCTTAAAATCGTTTGTACTACACAAACACTCTTGCTCTTCTCATTCATTCATCAACATGAACTTGTGCTCTGGTCCTAACAAAAAATAGGTCTCAGTACGTGTTTTACCAAGTTTCAAACAAAACTTAATACGTGTTCCTTTCCCCATGCTTACTTATTTGTAACATCGATACTAAACCTACTGACACATAAACGCGTATAACTTTTTAAACTGTAATCCAATTAGCATTAGATGCAATTGAAAGAGGAAGAACGTAACTTTCAAATTATGTTATTAGCTAATAAATGGAGCAGCATTTTATATTAAAAGAAAATCATCTCGTTATTCATACTGTGTAATCAAACCTTAAAAATTGCTTAATTTACAATCCCTTCTGGCCCTATAGACACCATCTGCAAGGAATCTGGCAACGCCATGACACACGCATTCGACGTCACATAACCCCAGAAGGGGACGTAAAACTTGCAACTGGGTAGATATTCGTCATCCTCGTCGACGGAGTACGATGAAGAAATTATAAAAAGCGCTAACACGGACCAGAAGGATGAAGCGGAGCATAAACGATTCGCCTTGATGTACGGAGCTGACCAACCCGAAAGTGAGACCCGATGCCATCGCAAAATATTGATGCCAGATGACGAATTAGTTCACATACCCACGACAACAAATTTCGATGATTTGTTGAAATAGAATCGATCGGCGACAAAAAAAACTTCGGAGTAAAGAATCGCAAACGATACGCGGCACAAGAATGATAAAGAAAGGCAAAGTTATTTCAGAAAGGAACGATAAATGAAGAACTAAAAATAAAACTAAAACCTTAAGAAAAGTTTGATCAGTGCAGGCAATGAAAGTCAAATGAAGCGGAAGGAAATGAAATAAACGAGACATTTCGTGCAGCTGTTCGTAGAAACCAACACGCCTTCTCATCCTGCCGATTAAAACATTATTTTGTTTCACTGCCGGCGTTTGCTGTATTTGTTGGCCAACCTTCAAAGCGGCGAACGGCACACCACCATCTTTAAATCCGCCGCATGCATTAGAAATTGTCACTTGAAAACATAAACGCAGCGCAGCGCCTCGGTTGTAACAAATAAACTGCCGGAAATGTGCCCCAAAGCGAGCGGGTAATTTGAAGTCCGCGCGTGGAGGATTTTATGGTTCCGCGTGCATCGCGAAACGGATGACGCTTTGGGTGCGGAAAAGGGACGATTCCGGGGGATTGCTAGCCGGTCGTCGGTGGACACTGTCGATTGGCCGGGGGCGATCGTAAACCACGGCCTTGTCGCTACGCTGCGCCATTCGCTGTCAATTTGAATAACTGGCGTTCCTTTGGGCGATGTTTTATGGCGTTGCGGTGCGGTGCCTCGCCCCGCCGCACGTCGCTCCCGCGGGAGGGTTTGGCGCAAGTGAGTAAGACGTTGGGCCGACGTACAATTGTCGAATGCGCTTGTGGCGAATAATAAAATGGCGAGCGCAAGAAAATGAAATTTACGAATCAAGTAATCGCGCAAAGGGGCTCGTTGGCGCAAGGGTTTTCCCGAGAGAAAAAGCGACGGCAAGGGTGGGATTTCGGGTCTTTAATAAGGTTACTTTTACTCGGGGATTTTCACAGATCCCGGTTCTACTGTTCCCCACGAGGCAGACGAACAGAGACCACCCGTCCCTCACATTTGACCATTTGAACTCGAACTCGGCTTCGTTTGTGGCTTCTTTTCAGACGATTTTTCAAACCCGATTGCCAAAATGGCTTCGAGTTGCCGATAATTGCTAAATGATCAAAAATGATCATTTAGTCAATCGTATGTCATTTGTTCTCATTGTATTGCTGTCGACTATTATCTACACGTTTACGTTTAACTACACGCCGAGCACAAGCCACTCGCAGTCGATGCGGAAAATCCATACAGACTACATGTGCTCTCCTGTTAAGTTCTAGGTAATTCAATAAAATACCAGGTTATACCATTCAGTTACGAGTTTACAATAAACTGGCGACCAAGTCACAACAAATGGCGCCGAAGGGATACAATAGTTCTGAGCCTGAATGTTCATTGAAAGCCCCACGGTGTCCATGCCATGAGAATATTGTTTGCCATTCTTGAAATTGTTTGCAATTAACGATCACAAACGTGTAATAAAATGAGGAACTTTAGTTTTCTATTAGGTCTACGAGTTAATTCGTGCAGTTGTACTATAGATGACGTTACTCACTAAATATAACGAATATTTTTTTAATGAAATATGTATTTGATAGCTACTTTCATTACGCATCTAACGCAGTATGGATTGTTTGGTCAAAGTGTAAAAAACACCTGTTTTAAGCATCTGAAAATGTCGAGTTTTGTTCCTGGAAAAGTGTTTTTGCGGGGAATACTTTTTCAATACTTCAATATGAAGAAAACTGCTACCGAAAGTCATCAAATTTCAATGGAAGTTTATGGTGAACATACTTTTGGTGAGAGAATGTGTAGGAAGTGCTTTGCGCGGTTTAAAAGTGGTGATTTGTGCTTGCAAGACCAAGAGCGACCTGAACAGTCAAAAAAGGTTGATGATGAAGAATTAGCAACATTGCTCGATCGGAATGCATGTCAGATGCAAAAAGAACTTACAGAAATGTTAGGAGTTGACCACAAGACAGTTTCCCATCGCCTGCGTGCCGTGGGAATGATTAGAAAAATGTACCGAATCGTCACTGATGGTGAAAAGGGGAGTTATTACAAGAATCCTAATCACAAAAAGCCCTGGATACAGCTTAGTTAACAAGGTCCACCGCACCCAAAGCGAAATATTCATTGCGCAACGGTTATGCTGTTCATATGGTGGGATATGAAAGGTGTGGTGAACTATGAGCTTTCAAAACCTAATGAAATTATTGATGGACAATCCCATCGACAAGAATTGAAGCATTTTAAGCAAAGCATTAGTCATAAAACGAGGGGAATGGGATAAAAGACAAGATAAGCTGATTTTTCAAAATGACACGTTGGAATGTCGCGGTAACTTGTTGTGCGCTTGGTTACCCATCCTGGCCTCTATTTGTGCGTGACTACCTATCCCTAAAAGGCATTAGTACTTGAACTCTTTCTGACAAGAACTCCACAACAAGAGGACAGCTACAGCAATAGCAGCATCCATATTTTTATAGTGTGGCAACCCGCGCAGGTTGAGAAATGTTGCTGGGCGTCATTCTATTTTGCTTTCCTTCTTCGGAAAGACCGCCCCGGGCGGTCAGCATCGCCGAAACTGTGGGCAAGTAATGTGGGACTATTTAAAAAGCAATATTTACTTTCCAGCAGAGCCCGGTTGATGTGCATTTTGTGAATAATCAAAACAATAAATCACTTACTCAGGGACTCAGGGTCCCGGGCGAAGGGCCGGCCATGCCTGACGCAGCACATTTACTGAGCGGTTTCGTGGCACCATATGTTTACATCGTCGGTAATGGTTATTCCTCGAAGACCAATCCCCCCGTCCCGATTGCGGGGGTTTGCGGGAGTCTTGGACGATGTGCGTTGGAGGTAAATGTGCATCACGGAACTGCACGACGGTCGTAAAACTGGGTCGGCTATCGAGAGGCGATCCAAGCGCACATTCGTTCCGCCAGTTACCGGCAGCGCCCGTCCGGTGTTGGGCGTTGGCCGCCAATTTTCCGTCCCATTTCGGTGGGAAAATATTTCGAATCATGCCTCGTAATCAAATTTTAATATTTTCCCTCCAGCCGGGGCCAGTCAGCAGCTTTACGAGCCGAACCGCCGTGGCACCGCCATGTTGTTGATGTTGTCGACACGAAACCGAACCCCCGCACCGGCCCGCTTCCAACCCACTTCCAGCCCACTCGATGGTCGCACGGATCGGGGCCGCGAAAATTGGATTCCGGTCAAACCATATGTGTCGCCGTCGGCGGAGAAGAAAGTTAGCAATCTGCCGGATCGGATCTGCCGATATGCAAATGGCCCTTGGCGTGTGTGTGTCCTGGAGGGTCATCCCCTGATCCCGGCCCGGGAAACGGGCGTCCCCATTTCATTGTCTTTATTCCCCGGGCCTCCGGGGGCGGCCTTTTCACTATTACGACGCCGTGCCGTGCTGGGCCGCGCCGGAAATGCAATCATCAAATCAAGCCTCTGCACGTCGCGAGAAAACAACGGAATGGGTGGATCGTAAAAGGAGCAGATCAAAAAAAGCTGTGAGCGACGGCCACCTCTTCGGCCGGCGGGGCATCTTTTGGGCCGATCTGGCACCGGCTGGTCCTCGGCGCACGGTTGGAAGGTGGGTCGCTGAGGTGGGACGAGGCAATGATTTTATTGGCGAAGCAGACGGCCAAATCTCGCTGCCGGTGATCAATAAAATCTATCGGATCATCGCCGAATCGGTGGCGACGATGGCATCGGAAGAGCTTCCATCTGCTCTGGCACCACACCATCGTAAATGTGTTGATGCGCAATAAAATCCCGAAAACGCTAAGGACGGTCCGAAGCAACCCACATCCTTGGGCCGCCAAGAGGGCATTCCACTCCGGCCGCTCCGGATGGCGCTCGTTGTTGGTGTCTTGGCTTTGGGCCTTTCTTTTTTCGGCCGCTTCCGTTCCGAACCATCCATTTGATTATGTGAATGGTTATCGTATAATAAACTATTCGACGCGCACTGGCTCTTGGCCACGGGTCAATGGATGCGAAAGGTCCACTACGCCCGGATGGCGGGTTTGATAGTGTCTCTAACCGCCTTCGATGCACCGTTACTGATCATATCGATGGGCGAAGAAAATAGACAACTACTGTCCAGGGGCACGTCACAAAACATTGGTTTAGTGTTTATTGCAGACGGATCTCATCGAAATGGGTACATCTGACTGGATCTGAACAATACGCGTTTAATTTGACGCGCGTACGCATTCGCCAAACTTTATCGAAAAGCATCGTTAATGATAATGCTAAGACATTGCAAATCATTAACTTCCTGGTTAATTTCACACCACGTTAACTACTTGCTCCATACTTATCTTTCAACAATTAAATTTATGACACGTCTGCTAATAACACACCTTATTTGGCCTTAGTCAGCAATCAGCCCTTACTTACATACATTCTTTAACGTTCAATATAAGGTTGGCGAAAAATGAAAGCCATTTCTCGGTAGACGGCTGCAGTGATGGATATTTTGCACTAAAAAATTATTTGCTGATTTTTGTTTGTTCCATTCAGTTGTGATTTACAGGGTCAACAAAAAGAAAATTTAGTACAATTTAAATCTTTCCTTTGATAAATACGATAATTTGATGGTACTTGAAAGGGTTCATCTATTATGAGTTGCTTTCGTATGGCTAAACGCTAAATTCAGATCTCTATTGGCATCAACTGGATCGTTTGAAGTTAGCGACTGACCAATAACGGCCTTAATAAGCCAAAGAAACAGGTGTTGTGCTCCATCAGGGCAACCCAAGATCATACACTTCGCTAGTGATTCATCCGAAAATACGGGAGCTTGGCTGGGAAGTTTTAATGCATCCACTGTATAGTCCTGACCTTACACCATGCGATTATCACGTATTGTAAACATCCTGACTGATAAGAAATTTAGATCAAGAAAAGATTGTGAGTTTTTCGTCAATATCGACCAAGACTATTATGAGAAAGGAATTATGAAGGTCACTTTTAAATAGCAATGGCAAATTATACATTAAAACGTTGCATATTTGATCCAAATCGGACTATCACAAACATCTTGCGTGTAAACATCATGCGTGTAAACGTCATTCGTAGCGTTCGGACGTTCCTTGTTGCGCTCTGTGTTACACTCGTGTTTTTTTTGTGACTTATCACTGTGCCGTGGCTTGATTCGTGTTTTTCGGTTACCTTGGTATCACTGCCTTGCTACCTGTTCGTGTTAAGAGTCCTGCGCGTGTCTGTGCTTTGCATTTCGACGTGAATTGTTTGGCGTCATCAGCTGATCGCTGCCTTGTTTTCATCAATTTGCGCGTCGCTCTGCTCCCGCCACTAATACTACGCATCATATCCGCGCTTCGGCACTGCACTACTACCCGTGCCTGACTATCAACGCGTCGTCGCTCACCACTATCTCACCGCATCATCGATTCGGGAAGTTTGGCTGGTCAACGACACCACTACACACTATCGTTCATCCCATCACTGTGTCGCGTGCCGCATCACCAACACTTCACACAGCCCAAGTGCATGCAATTTATTCACCGGCCCTGTTTTTTCGTGGCGAACTGTTTTGGCGTCATCAGCTGATCGCTGTCCAGCTTCAGTCAATGTGGCTTGGTGTTTCGTCCTTTCCAACCAAGCTCCCGGACATTCTGGCGAGTCCCTAAAGACGTGCGTGACATTTCGTTTTCCTGATGGAACACAACTCCTCTTCCGTTGGCCAATTCTGGTCGTTTCTGGTCAATTGCCAGTTTCGAACGGTGCAATAATTGACAGTAGAGATCTGAATTTAGTGTTTGGCCACACGAAAGCAACTCATAATAAACGATTCCTCTCAAGTCCCACCATAAACCCAGTTGAACCTTACTGGTCGTAAGTCCTGGTTTGACCACCCTGTAAGCCGCTTCACCACGCTTAGACCACGATCATTTCCACACAGTATTGTCGTATGTATCCCATTCCTCATCCTCAATACCCATCCGTTTAAGAAATGGTTCGATTTCATTCCGTTTGGCCAAAATTGCGCAGATGGAAATTCGAGCCATCATGTTTTTTGGTGTAAATAAGGTGGCGCCCAAACATCGAGCTTCTTTGTGAATCCAGCTTTGCGCAAATGGCTTAAAACTGTCTGATGATTATTCTTTAGCTCCTGGCCGATGCTCTGATTACTAACATGTTGATCAATTTTGATTATTTCTGTGATTTTATCGACATTTTCGATGACGTGTCTGCCTGTGCAAGGAGCATCTTTAACATCGAAAATAACTGAAACGGATCAACGAAACCAAAATTTATCGCAACTAACTGTTACAGTATCGGCACCATAAACAACAAGCAAAATTTCAGCCGCCTAGCTTGAATTTTCGCCTTTTTCGAAGAAAAATGGTAAAATGTACCTTATTTTCTCTATGGTGACTTCCATTGTTAACACCCTGTAACTCACAAACGAATAGAACAAACAATAAACAGTGAAAGCACTTTTTTAAGTGTAAAGTATAAGCTTTAAAACGAGCCCAAACTTGAAACTGTACGATCGATACTTCACGAGATATCGATCACTGAAGGCATCTACCGTGAAAATAATGGATTTCTTTTTAGACTACCTAATATTGATGCCAGATGACGAATTGGTTCACATACCCACGATAGGAAATTTCGATGATTTGTTGAAATGGAATCGATCGGCGACAAAAAACAGTTCGGAGTAAAGAACCGCAAATGACACGCGGCACAAGAATGATAAATAAAGGAAAAGTTATTTTAGAAACGAACGATAAATGAAGAAATAAAACAAAAAACCTTAAGAAAAGTTTGATCAGTGCAGGCAATGAAAGTCAAATGAAGCGGAAGGAAATGAAATAAACGAAACATTTCGTGCAGCTGTTCGTGGAAACCAACGCGCCTTCTCATCCTGCCGATTAAAACATTATTTTGTTTCACTGCCGGCGTTTACTGTATTTGTTGGCCAACCTTCAAAGCGGCGAACGGCTCACCACCATCTTTAAATCCGCCGCATGCATTAGAAATTGTCACTCGAAAACATAAACGCAGCGCAGCTCCTCGGTTGTAACAAATAAACTGCCGGAAATGTGCCCCAAAGCGAGCGGGTAATTTGAAGTCCGCGCGTGGAGGATTTTATGGTTCCGCGTGCATCGCGAAACGGATGACGGAAAGGGGACGATTCCGAGGACCTGCTAGCCCGTCGTCGGTGGACACTGTCGATTGGCCGGGGGCGATCGTAAACCACGGCCTTGTCGCTACGCTGCGCCATTCGCTGTCAATTTGAATAACTGGCGTTCCTTTGGGCGATGTTTTATGGCGTTGCGGTGCGGTGCCGCGGGAGGGTTTGGCGCAAGTGAGTAAGACGTTGGGCCGACGTACAATTGTCGAATGCGCTTGTGGCGAATAATAAAATGGCGAGCGCAAGAAAATGAAATTTACGAATCAAGTAATCGCGCAAAGGGGCTCGTTGGCGCAAGGGTTTTCCCTAGAGAAAGCGACGGCACGGGTGGGATTTTGGGTCTTTAATGAGGTTACTTTTACTCGGGGATTTTCGCAGATCCCGGTTCTAGTGTTCGCCACGTGGCAGACGAACAGAGGCCACCCCTCCTTCACATTTGACCATTGAACTCAAGCTCAGCTTCGTGTGTGGCTTTTTTCCAGACGATTTTCCAAACCCGATCGACTTCGCGCCGTTTGCCTACTAATGTGTTATGAGTTTTTTAGACATAGTGGCTTCGAGTTGCCGGTTATTGCTAAATGATCAAAAAGGATCAATCAGTCAATCGTGTGTCATTTGTTCTCATTGTATTGCTGTCGACTTACCTACACGTTTGAGTTTAACTACACGCCGGGCAAAAGCCACTCGCAGTCGATGCGGAAAATCCATACAGTCTACATGTTCTCTACTGTTAAGTTCTCCGTAATTCAATAAAATACCACGTTACTTAACTCAATTAGCAGTTTACAATAAACTGGTGGTTGGAAGTCACAACAAATGGCGCCGAAGGGATACAATAGTTCTGAGGCTGAATGTTCATTGAAAGCCCCACGGTGTCCATGCCATGAGAATATTGTTTGCCATTCTCGAAATTGTTTGCAATTAACGATCACAAACGTGTAATAAAATGAGGAATTTTAGTTTTCTATTAGGTCTACGAGTTAATTCGTGCAGTTGTACTATAGATGCCGTTACTCACTAAATATAACGAATATTTTTTTAATGAAATATGTATTTGATAGCTACTATCATTACGTATCTAGCGCGGTATGGTCAAAGTGTAAACAACACCAGTTTTAAGCATATGAAAATGTCGAGTTTTGTTCCTGATAAAGTGTTTTTGCGAGAAATACTTTTTCATTACTTCAATATGAAGAAAACTGCTACCGAAAGTCATCAAACTTCAATGGAAGTTTATGGTGAACATACTTTTGGTGAGAGAATGTGTAAGAAGTGCTTTGCGCGGTTTAAAAGTGATGATTTGGGCTTGCAAGACCAAGAGCGACCTGAACCGTAAAAAAAGGTTGATGATGAAGAATTAGCAACATTGCTCGATCGGAACGCATATCAGATACAAAAAGAACGTACAGAAATGTTAGGAGTTGACCACACGACAGTTTCCCATCGCCTGAGTGCCGTGGGAATGATTAGAAAAATGTCTTATGGGTTCCACATGAATTGAAAAAAGAGACACTGAAAGAAGGAAAACCATTTGCGAAAGGGGTTCTTGTACCGAATCGTCACTGATGGTGAAAAGGGGAGTTATTACAAGAATACTAATCACAAAAAGCCAGCTTAGTTAACAAGGTCCACCGCACCCAAAGCGAAATATTCATTGCGCAACGGTTATGCTGTTCATATGGTGGGATATGAAAGGTGTGGTGAACTATGAGCTTTCAAAACCTAATGAAATTATTGATGGACAATCCCATCGACAAGAATTGAAGCATTTTAAGCAAAGCATTAGTCATAAAACGAGGGGAATGGGATAAAAGACAAGATAAGCTGATTTTTCAAAATGACACGTTGGAATGTCGTGGTAACTTGTTGTGCACTTGGTTACCCATCCTGGCTTCTATTTGTGCGTGACTACCTATTCTAAAGATTAATATTAGTACTAAAACTCTTTCTGAATAGAACTCCACAACAAGAGGACAGCTACAGCAACAGCAGCATCCATATTTTTATAGTGTGGCAACCCGCGCAGGTTGAGAAATGTTGCTGGGCGTCATTCTATTTGGCTTTCCTTCTTCGGAAACATCGACCCGGGCGGTCAGCATCGCCGAAACTGTGGGCAAGTAATGTGGGACTATTTAAAAAGCAATATTTACTTTCCAGCGCCCGGTTGATGTGCATTTTGTGAATAATCAAAACAATAAATCACTTACTCAGAGACTCAGGGTCCCGGGCGAAGGGCCGACCGTGCCTGACGCAGCACATTTACTGAGCGGTTTCGTGGCACCATATGTTTACATCGCCGGTAATGGTTACTCCTCGAAGACCAATCCCCCCGTCCCGATTGCGGGGGTTTGCGCTGAAGCCGGGAGTCTTGGACGATGTGCGTTGGAGGTAAATGTGCATCACGGAACTGCACGACGGTCGTAAAACTGGGTCGGCTATCGAGAGGCGATCCAAGCGCACATTCGTTCCGCCAGTTACCGGCAGCGCCCGTCCGGAGTCGGGCGTTGGCCGCCAATTTTCCGTCCCATTTCGGTGGGAAAATATTTCGAATCATGCCTCGTAATCAAATTTTAATATTTTCCCTCCAGCCGGGGCCAGTCAGCAGCTTTACGAGCCGAACCGCCGTGGCCGAACCGCCATGTTGTTGATGTTGTCGACACGAAACCGAACCTCCGCACCGGCCCGCTTCCAACCCACTTCCAGCCCACTCGATGGCCGCACGGATCGGGGCCGCGAAAATTGGATTCCGGTCAAACCATATGTGTCGCCGTCGGCGGAGAAGAAAGTTAGCAATCTGCCGGATCGGATCTGCCGATATGCAAATGGCCCTTGGCGTGTGTGTGTGTGTGTGTCCGAGAGGGTCATCCCCTGATCCCGGCCCGGGAAACGGGCGTCCCCATTTCATTGTCTTTATTCCCGGGGCCTCCGGGGGCGGCCTTTTCACTATTACGACGTCGTGCCGTGCTGGGCCGCGCCGGAAATGCAATCATCAAATCAAGCCTCTGCACGTCACGTGAAAACAACGGAATGGGTCGATCGTAAAAGGAGAAGATCGAAAAAAAGCTGCGAGCGACGGCCACCTCTTCGGCCGGCGGCGCATTTTTTGGGGCCGCTCTGGCACCGGCTGGTCCTCGGCGCACGGTTGGAAGGTGGGTCGCTGAGGTGGGGCGAGGCGATGATTTTATTGGCGAAGCAGACGGCCAAATCTCGCTGCCGGTGATCAATAAAATCTATCGGATCATCGCCGAATCGGTGGCGACGATGGCATCGGAAGAGCTTCCATCTGCTCTGGCACCACACCATCGTAAATGTGTTGATGAGCAATAAAATCCCGAAAACGCTAAGGACGGTCCAAAGCAACCCACATCCTTGGGCCGCCAAGAGGGCATTCCACTCCGGCCGCTCCGGATGGCGCTCGTTGTTGGTGTCTTGGCTTTAGGCCTTTCTTTTTCTGCCGCTTCCGTTCCGAACCATCCATTTGATTATGTGAATGGTTATCGTATAATAAACTATTCGACGCGCACTGGCACTCTTCCACGGGTCAATGGATGTTAAAGGTCCACTACGCCCGGATGGCGAGTTTGATAGTGTCTTTGACCGCCTTCGATGCACCGTTACGGATCATATCGATGGGCGAAGAAAATAGACAACTACTGCCCAGGGGCACGTCGCAAAACATTGGTTTAGTGTTTATTGCAGACGGATCATCTCGAAATGGGTACATTTGACTGGATCTGAACGCTACGCGTTTAATTTGACACGCGTACGCATTCACTAAACTTTATCGAAAAGCATCGTTAATGATAATGCTAAGATATTGGAAATCATTAACTTCCTGGTTAATTTCACACTACGTTAACTACTTGCTCCATACTTATCTATCCAACAGCTAAATTTATGACACGTCTGTTGAGAACACTTCATTTGGCTTTAGTCAGCAATCAGCCGTTACTTACTTACATCCTTTAAGGTTGGCGAAAAATGAATGCCGTTACTTTCTCGGTAGATGACTGCAGTGATGGATATCTTGCACTAAAAAAAATATTTACTGATTTTTGTTTGTTCCATTCAGTTGTGATTTACAGGGTCTTACCATTGGAAGTCAACAAAGAGAAAATTAGGACAATTGAAAGATTTCCTTTGATAAATACGATAAATTAGTGGTACTTGAAAGGATTCATCTATTATGAGTTACTTCCGTATGGCTAAATTCAGATTTCTATTGGCATCAACTGGATCGTTTGAAGTAGCGATTGGCCACTAATGGCCAAAATAGGCCAAAGGAACAGGTGTTGTCCTCCATCAGGGCAACCCAAGACCATACACTTCGGTAGTGATTCACCCGAAAATACGGGAGCTTGGCTGGGAAGTTTTAATGCATCCACTGGGAAGTTTTAATGCATTTTAATGCGTCCTGACCTTTCACCATGCGATTATCACGTATTGTAAACATCCTGACTGATAAGAAATTTAGATCAAGAAAAGATTGTGAGTTTTTCGTCAATATCGACCAAGACTTTTATGAGAAAGGAATTATGAAGTTAACTTTTAAATGGCAATGGCAAATTATACAACAAAACGTTGCATATTTGATCCAAATCGGACTATCGTAAACATCTTTAAAAAAATTGAAATTTCACGCAAAAATATTGGTTTTCTGTACCCAGTCTATAACAATGTTTGTAAAATTAAAATCCTTTCCTAGTTTTTTAAATGCTGAATTTAAAAGAATTTGTTTTACATACGAAATGATTACTAGTTATCTCTTTCAGCACATCATATATACAACTTTTCGGGCGTCATTTTGTTCAACTTATAACAAAGGTCGCTCATTCAACGAGCATGACGGCC
This sequence comes from Anopheles cruzii, assembly GCF_943734635.1. NCBI lineage: Eukaryota > Metazoa > Arthropoda > Insecta > Diptera > Culicidae > Anopheles > Anopheles cruzii. The sequence goes on from NW_026453860.1 coordinate 97,039, forward strand.
AAAAAGAGTCAAGAAAAGAGGAGTAAAGAGGTGAAAAATGTATCAGAAATGAGCATATTAGTCGTCCGTTCAAAAGTTGAGCTTATTAGGAATCACTTGAGTGTGACGTTAATCCAAAGATGGTGATAGGTTATGTGGTCACAAATTACAATTTCTTACTAATCCCACTTTGTGTAGTGCTCACATCTCACCGACTACATGTTGAAATAGATAACAGGTAGAAATAGAGGGCATCGATTACAGTTCAAGAAAATGTAAACACTTGCGCCTGCATCCTAGCTGAGATGTTTTACGTTTTCCGGTAAACTAAATAATGCATGCGCTTAACAGGGACTCGCCGGATCCGAGTCCTGGTTCATCCGCTTGATGCACCAACGGGTCAGTTACCATTACAGCACTCCTTGTCTGGGGAAACGGCCGCCTGACGAACCACGCTTCGGCTCCGAAAGCAATCATCCCGAGCAGCACCCGAGAATACTCAGGATCCGGCTGTCCGTCGTCCTTTTGCGCCAAACGACGCGGAAACGATGAAAGTGGTGAATAAAACCTCAAGCCCCGTGTAGCACGCTCTGGACGCATGAGCGACTTGTCGATTGCAATTGTCGAACGCCCGTTGACGCCCGCAATTGATGGCCAGGTCCTAGACGAGACGAGCGGAGATCTACAACCGACCGATCCGACCGGCACAGAACCATGTCACTGTTTCATTCATGACGGGCGCGTGTCGTGCCGCTGGACGTGAGATGGACGCTGAATTTTTAATGGTCGGAAATATCTATCAATGTTTTATGGTCACCACCGGCGCACCATCGTCCGGCCTTCGAGGTCCACAAGCAACCAAGCGCAAAAAAAACCGAAAATAAAATAGAAAAACGGTTCAACACATTCGATCGAAACCGTTAGCTGCTGCCGCCTCTTATTTTCCTGCTCGGTGTATTTCACGTTATTTTCACTTCTTCCTTCTTGCACCGACGGGTTTCGGGTTTTGCTTTCCCGGGTGTTTGTTTCGCGATTTTCCCTCATCATGATGGGCCGGGCTCGGGCCCCGGACGGTAGCCGTCGGTGTGCTCGATGGAGCAATGATGTGATTATTAAAATTTAATAAGGGTAAATAAAAGAAGAGCTTCCCGGGCCGGGATTGGATGATGATGATCATGGTGATGATGATGGAATTGTTTTATTTATTTATTCTCCCGAGCGCAGGCGGGCGGCCTCCAGTTCGATCCGGTGCTCCGAGAGCTGCATCCGGTTTCGCTGACCGGGACTGTCGATTTATGTGAGCATTTTCTTTTTTGTTCCCGTTTGCTGCTGCTTTCGGCTTAAATTGGTTCACGGCCTAACGTTCGCCCTGGCGTTTTCCTCGTGGCCTTTGTCGCTCGTTTAGTCCCGGGTCCGCTTTTTGCTTCCATTCGGGTGGACAATTCGATTCGATGTGAAAAAAAACGTCAACCGAAAAAAAGCAAATAAAATGGAAACCCCTGATGGGGCTAGGCTGCTTGCGAGCAGCGGCGATGCAAAATTGATCGACATTTGAGGACGGTTCGTGGATTTTTCCGTTGAGCCGTCATCGCCGACTGTCGGTAATGTAGTAGTAGTAGAGAGAGAGAGATAGTGCGCATTTTCCGTTCGACTGTCCTATTATGTGCGCCCGGGTTTAATTTGAGTGTCATCATGCCGTGGTTGATTTATGAGCTCGGTGGGCTGCACGGAATGTATCCCCGGAGCACATCGCTTGAAACATTTCACATTGATGGAGCAATATTGGCAAATTGAATTCATCTTGGGCCATTTTGTTTTTCGCACCTATTAGGTGACGGTCACTTTTCCAGGATTTCGTTGAGGTCCTTGGTCTAGGGTTTTGTGCGCACATTAGTGATAAGCTAATGAAACAGCATTTACTAGGTGTGTGCGTTGAGAAGTGAAATATTTTAACACACAAAAAATGTTTCTAAAATTTTTATGCAAATTTCTTTTTTATTCGAAGTATGTGCCATCGTTAGCTATACATTTCTCCTATCTTTCTGCTAAATCGTGGGTTCCCAGACGAAAGAATGCTTCGACTTTTTAAGTAAACTAATTAGTCATCCAATTTCGACTTCCTCGTGGAAAAACGAAGGTCTGCTCAGCCAATACGTGTCCCATCGATGAAAAAGAATGATATTCGGAAAGAACCAAGTCTAGTGAATAACGCGGGGAGGGATAGCAGCTCCATCCAAGTGATTTGATAGTATCCTGAAACAGTTTTGTTTTTTTGGGCGCCTGGTGGCCCGTGGAATCAAGCACCAGGTGGCCCGTGGAATCAAGCACCAGGCGCCCCCATTGAAGCCCACTAGAATTGCATTTTGGTCGTTTTTCGATCAATGCATGGTTTAAATTGATCATTTGTTGTCAGTAGCGATCGGAATTAACGTTTCCATCAGGTTTTAGGAGCTTGTGAAACACCACACCTTTCTGTCCCATCAGAAAGTTCGTTTTTTGGAGTCCTTCGACGCTTTTTTTTGTTAAGTCAAAATCGCCATTTTGAAGTTTTTTTAAACCACTCAAAGCACAGCGATCTTCCAAAACCAAGTCCCGACAAGCATTTGGTGCGATTCCAAAGCAGTTTTCTTCAACAGGGGCAGAAAAATAATAATCCCCGCAAAACGTCATTTTCAGGCACAAAAGTTGGCATGGTCTAACCCTTTCAACGGTCGTTTGATAACTGATTAATTTCTTTTGCGACCTGGACTGATTTACCTGATGTCAAAATGAGGTAATGATGAATGAACCGCAAAACTGGGAAGTCCCAATCGGCAGGTACAGCCATCATTCTAAAATTTCACTTCTCAACGCACACACCTAGTAAATGATATTACTGTGTCTACCTTATTCCGGTTTGATGCTTTTCCCATCATTTGCGATCACAATCATTTGCGGTAAGATAAACTTAGTTAAAATTGAGTTTAGTGGCTGGCGAAATATTGTTTAGGTCAAGTAAACAAAAGCTTTTAACGAAATACGAGGGTGAAACATTTTCTTTAGTCACTTTTGCTGTATTTTGGGATCATTGTTACAAATGAAAAAAATGGTCCATACACATTTAGATCAACGCAAAATAAAGTTTAGTATCTGCTGTGCATACCATTCGAAACAGACAATATAGCCAAATAGCGTGGTTTTGTCATGCGGTCCGTTCTATTTTTGTTCAGATTGTTTGAAGATTGGCAGATTGAATACGGTTTGTGGTGAAGATATTCACTATACGAGGTTTGTTCAAAAAGTATCGCGACTTTTCAATTTCCGCGGGCTACGTATATCCGATTTTCAAAGTTTTTGTGGCGTTAGGTTGCTACACATGTCAGTGACTTATGGTAAAAATTTCGGCCATTTTGAGTAATCAGTAAATTTTGGACAGCTGTTTTGCTTGGGCGTGTTTTGACTTATCGTCGATTTTTGTGTACGCCAAAACTCTAATTGACCACGAAGCGGTAATTTAAGTTTTGGAAACAGAAAAAAACAGAAAAAGTCACAGGGGGTCAGATCTGGGGAATAAAGTGGCTTTGGCATCACTAGAGAGTTGTTTTGGCCAAAAATTCGCGCAGAAACAACGATGTGTTAGCAGTGTCGCAGAAGCCAATTTTTGTTTTTCCACAAATCCAGACGTTTGTGGTGGATTGCTTCGCGCAAATTGCACATAATTTTTAGGTAATATTCCTTATTGACCGTTCTACCCTTTGGCAACAACTCGTGATGAAACACGAACCTGCAATCGAAGAAAACTGCAAGCAAAACTGTTCGCAATCGATCAAAGTAGGCTTTTCGACGTTCACATCTTCTCGGCCTACTGAGAAAAATTTGAAACACCGATAAGCAATGCTTTCGGTCTTAAAAGCTTCACCATAAGCCACAATCAACATTTCGATTGCGTCCGAGCACTTAATTTCGTTTTTCATACAAAATTTGATAAAGATTCTTTGCCATCCATTTTTTGGAAGAGACAAAAATCGACGATGGGCCAAGACACGTGCACACTAAAAAAATTGTCAAAAATTGACTGATTTTTCAAAAAATTTCAACTTTTCACCAAAAAATCACTGACATGTGTAGCAATCCAACGCCACAAAAACATCGGAAATCGGATATACGTAGCCCGCGGAAATTGAAAAGTCGCGATACTTTTTGAACAAACCTCGTACGTTTACCAACTCGTTTTGATGTTTATATGATGAACACGGCCTTCGTTTTCATCCCCTATGATTCTTTACCGGATTGCTGCCTCAATTTGGTCAACTGTGTTTGGCATATCATTGGTTCTTTATCAGTATTTAGGGTGAAATCTAAATACTCATATTAATGACCACTCATAAGTTAATTTACAATATTTCAAAGCTTATACCATGCTGAGTAATAGCGTAATAGTAACAGCTTCACCGTGCGTTTCTTATCATTAATTTGAAGGCATTTTGCGTATAAAAAACCGTTATTATTACTAACTATTAACTAAATATACTCTGCCAAATACCCAGCAAAATGAAGGAAATACATAGATGTTTAAACCGAAAACTTCAACTGCTTTCGGGTCGCCCAAATTTAGCTATGGCCGTTAATGGACGTCAGTTAATCGTCATAATGTTGCTCTTAGAACCTTAAACAAATATTTATCGTCTTAAAAGAGCGATTCCAAAAGAATATAAAATTGTTGGAAGTGCTTTTATTCCAACTAAAACGGCAAAGAACGTAGTCGACTACGTATTTAGTGTTAATCTGCCACTGTGCAGTAACAAAAAATTACTTTTTATTTCTGACCCGTTTTGCGCCTTTCGCTCGTGTTTCACTCGCTTTAATATTATCACAAACATCGCCCGGCGCTCTCGAGCGATGTTTCTGTCTCTCTTTAATCGTCGCCTGGCGCTCCCGCGGCGATGTTTTGGTTGTCACACGTTAGAGCGACGTTTTGTCTCTAACAAATACCCACACAAAAAACCATAAAGTTAATTAATTAATCGTACAGTAGAAACACTGATTTTTTCATCCTATCACACTAGGGTTCCGATCCCGGAGGCAGTCCTCTCACCGCCCGTATACTCCGCGCCCGCACTCCACCGAACTGCGCAAGTGTCAGCCGCATAACACGAAGCGTATTGTGCGCGCGCGGCGAGGATGCTGTAATTTTGCATACCTTTCCTCGACTATCGGGACCGGGATGTTGTGGTTTGTTTGCTCACACTTGCGTCATAAAGCATCGGGCCGTATGGCGGGCAGGCAGCCCGAAAACTGACGCCACGTCCGAGCTCGAGTGGGGTGAAAAGCGAAACGGAACTACTGTCAAGTCGGCCCGAACCGGTTGCCATGCATCCATTTACAGACATCTCTAGCTCTTTTTTCACGATGCCACGTGCTACAAGTTTTCGTTTTTTGCCTTTCATTTTGGTGCCACTCTGCCACTTCTGGAACGTTTCGATGTCGGTGCGAAGATCGCGTCGTCTCGATCGTGTTACTATGTGGGTTTCCAAAAAGGTCGACTCTCGCTCTCGCCGTTTGCTGACTGCTGCCGTGTGTCCGTCGCCGGCTGAGTCTTTTCAGAGTTTTGACCACCGTGCTGGCTGCGGTGGTTGCCAGCTTCCCAGCTGATGGCCGGCCGACGAGCGCCTGATGGAAAGTGCATTAAAATATTACATTACCACCGGACGCCGGGCCGGGGCCGGCTGGACCGGTGCGGGGTTTACAGTGCGCGGGGCGAAACGAACTGGTGACCAACGGCATCCCGGTCGCGAGATACGGCAATTCGCAATCTTTAAAGATCAATTACGAAAGCGGCTCGGTGCGGTTGCGGTCCGCCCGGACCGAACAGCTTGGAGCCATCAGCCCGGAGCGCCGGAGTGCCCCGTGATGCTGTGCTGGATGCTTCAAAAACCGCTCCTTAGGCCGGTCGGCAAGACTTTTCTTCTTCCTCGTCTTCCGCCTTTGTCTCTTGCTCCGAACCACACCCCGTTCGATGTCGGCCGAGAAAAGTGGTGAAGTTTAGGAAGACCTAAAAAAAAACGCGGCTCTAAAAACTTCAAAAACATCTCCCGAGACCCGAGCTGGCCGCAGCTTCGTCCGCTCGAACCGGGGGATTTTGCGGTTACTCGAATTTCATCCAACGCACCCGAAAATGATTCATCCACCGGGCCAGGCTGGGCCGGGCAGCATGCCATGGGAGCGTGGGTTAGGGGCCAACCCACCAGGTTCTTACCAGGGAGCTACGTGTCTGGAGCTGTCGGTTTTGATTGAGTTGCTTCGAGCGGGGGGAGCGCGGACCCTGTCTTAAGGTGGGTGTCGGGCGTCGTTTGCTGGCGGGCCCTGGCCCTGTGCGCAATGTGCTCGGAATTAAGACAGCAGCACTATATCG
>NW_026453861.1:0-18355 GCF_943734635.1 Anopheles cruzii
TCCATCGACACTTGTGGGTGTCTCTCCGGCCCGAGCCTTGTGGGGTGTGTGGGACAATTTAATTATAAGGGACTTACAGATTATTATGCTGTAATGAGGTATCGATAGAAAAAGGGAAAGAATTAAGCTGCGGCTGTGATGAAAGTGTCAAACACTTCGCCTGCCATTAATTACTGTCCCAAGCGGCCACATATGGCAGTGGGCTTTTGTCGATTCGAGTCGATTTGATGCTAGGTAAGTGTTGGAGACTTTGAGAGAACCGAAAAAGTGAAACTATATTGGGTTCTGTTTTAATGTTGGAAATTTGCTGACATATAGATTGTTTCACAAAACGCCGTTAGACAACAAATCAAGTGGTAAGAATCGGCGGTCAATTGATATAAAAATTGTGTTACAAGCATGATAGAACATGATGTTAATGTATCGATGAATTTGACTATTTCTATGACTATTACTGATGTAAGACTCTTTCTCTAAATTGATTAATCGGGTTTTCTGAAATCCCCCTGAAAGTAAATTGTTTCTTTTGAAAATTAATAACTATTTACTCGAATTTCATCAAAACCCTTATGGCCTCCAGTTTGTGAGTAATGTGCTACAGAAAAGGATCCTTTTCGCTGGGCCTACAACTTAACGTCCGTTCAGCCGGTATTGATTTTCGGACCAGCCTGCCATCGCCGTGGGCCACGGGAAAGGAAAAGGAATCAACCAGCTTGAAACTTCTTCCCCGGTGCGGCTGAGGGCAAGCTCGAAGTCTTCCGCGCTGCTGGCGGCTCAGGTTTCTGTTTATTTTCGTCGCTCGGCCTACCTAGCCCTATCTACAACATCTTCAGTGCATCTTTGGCATGCCCGTGGCCAGTTACCTACCTGGCCACCACCGCTCTCGACATTCTGATTGCAGCCTGGCAGCTCCTCGTGTGGATAGTTCGTTTTTGCCCCGGAACCCGCTTTGTTTACGCCGCGCACGCAAGCACTGGACTTCGAATACCGCTGCTCGAAAGGTCGCAACTTGTGCCTTCGACAGCCGGGATCCTGGGCAGCGAGGTTAGCATACGGTGCTCCGAAATACACGGCCGATCGTGAGTTTATGGCCAGTAGGCTACTATCATTTCAAATATTGTTATCATAGTTCTGAAGGTTTAGATTGGTTTCCAATAACATCCATTGGACCCACAATTTCCTCAATCCTGGAACGTTTTCTTTGGAATCTAATTCAAATGCAGGAACACACTGCGAAATGTTACACCGTTGATAGCGTTCCTTGTTATCAGCTAAGGCAGACGAAAAAAGTAAGCATTTATTTTGAATTTTTTGCGGCTATGAGGAAGGTGACGCCAATTTGCAGGGTCTTTCAGTGTTTCTCGTACTTCCTAAGGATACAGTTCAACAGTTGGGTCTTAAACTTTGGATCCACAGTGTAGTGTTTAGCGAGAACCTCAATGGTATTTGCCAGGTTGCCAGACTTCAACAAGATGGACGGTTTGGGCACTGATGGCGAGGTCCGGGAAACCCGAAACAGAAAAACCTCAACCGGGAAGTGGAAAACCTGATGGAAAACTTTCTCTTTCATCTCCGGCCGAGCGCCAACCTTGAGCCGTGAGTTTGTAAGAGTCGGAAACTTGAACTTCTGGACCGCCAGTTTTGCCGTTGGCCTCTCAGCCTTGAGTGGGCTTCGAGGCGAGCCAGCCGCTTCGGCCTACGCCACGGCCACGGCCTTCTTTTAGCACCTCGTTCAACCGAAATGTAGTGGCCAAAAGTGCGGCCGTAGACGATGGCGGTGGCGATGGTGCTTAATTACGGAATGTTACTGTGCGTGTTGTGTGAGCTTTTTCCCACCAAAAACCATGTCACGAAACCCTTTTCGAGAGCTCTGTTTTTCCCACTCATTAGTGGGACGTAGCTGGGCCGGAGGATACGTCGCCAACCGCCGAGGCCGAGAGTTCGATGTATGGTCTGAAGTGATTAGTGCGATAAGTTTACCACTTAATTGCATGATGAAGCATTACCGGACTACTTCTCAATCGATCGACCGTGGAAGTCCCATTATTGTTGTGGCATTATTTTGGGCGAAAATTGATCTATGAAAAATCTTTGACTTATTCTGATTTCTTTTGCGAGTTTGTGGAACAAGTTTCACCAAAAAGTTCCACGCCAAGTCACGGGCGTCAAGTGTATGTACCGTGCTGAGGCCACTCTCCTCGTCGTTGCTACGTGTCAGCTATATTTTTAGCTTCCCGCCGTCAGTTTTTTTTTGCCACTTTCCAGCAAAGAATGGAAGAAAGCTCGGCTCCATACATTCTGCCAGCTGTTTGAAGAACTGTTTAATGTGTTGGGCAAACTTTTTCGCTACTCTCATTAGCTGAACAAGTTATTTTTCTCACATTCTCGTTGTTCTTCGTTACGCTGGCGTTATCTTGGGATTTCTTCGCTTCTTTCTTTTTTTTTGGTCCGTCGGCTGCTTCACTGTCGGAACACGTGCCAGAAGTTGGTAAGCTAACACCTGCTGGGGGAGGGTCAAGTGCAGGGCGCGATGGTAAGATGCGCGTGAGACTTGTCTTCAGTCTCGCCCAGGGCTACAAATTCGCCTCTCAGCATCTTAAACACGAGTCGGTCCGTTTTGCACCCTGCCGACGTGGTTTGGGGCGTTCCTGAAAGTTGTTTTGATGCGTGGCCTTATTAACAGGATAATTGTACAGTGCTTAAGTAGTGTTGGCTAGGCGTGTTCATTGAAGATACCACCTATCAGAATCAGCTTGCACCTATTAGGTTATTTGAAAACTATTCGTGCTCGTATATGTAATATGAGTAGAATACGAGTGTCACTTGTGGAACAATTTTCCTTTCTTTCTGCGAGCATTTCAAAGCAAGCGCTTTTGGACAAAATAGCGTCTTTAGGTGAAAAGAGTTGTTTCAACGGAAAGACTTCCGAAAATGTAGAAGAATCTTTGTAGACTTCGTTAAGTCGTTTCAACAATTGACTTTAAGTTTTGTTTTACATGTGGTAGGATCCGTTTCGTTTACGTGCTTGTCGGCTATGGGACCTAATGGGAGGTTTCAATGATTTGGAACATTCATGTAATAACGCCGTCCGTGGGAAGAATGATCGGTCTGAGCAGGTTTGGGAACATAAGTGAAACTTTCTTAATGAAGTTTTACCATACAATGCAAGGGTTAGTGGCTTGGTACGCGTTTTTCTATAACACGTATGCACACGCCCAACAAAGCACGTCCCGTCGAGCTCATTCATTTATTCAACCGCCACACAAAGGAATCGAAGCGTAATCGAACTTTCATTAGTTTCGTTGCCGTTTCTTGCAAGGTTTATGCTCCGGAGACGCTGCGTGAACCCAGGCGAACCATGTTGCGACCCTAGCGCAAGGTCATGCGCTTCTGTCAGAGAGTCCGCGTGTAGCGTCAAGTGACGCAAGAATCGATTCGTCACTGCTGTGCGGGACCTCACGGTACCGTCAACGCAGCGCAGCGCCCAGTGACACTCGGGATTCAAAGCATTGCCGACCGGATTCCACCAGATCTTTGCGTCGAAAAGCGAATTGGAGAAAGCAAACCATACCCACCAGGCACCTGTTCGCTAGGGAGGCGCACATCCAGGCCATTCGGAACCGTCCACTATTCAATTATTCATAATGCCGTGCTATATACAACCTTTAATCCTTCGGGCGCCCCGGACGGCGCTACCCGAAGGGCCGGTGCGTGAAGCGAGGTCGAGCGAAAATCATTACCGGGACCCGCTCGGTATCCTAGTTTTCGTTTTTTTTTTTACTTTATTTCGGTTTTCCGGGACCAGCCAACCCGTCCGGCCACAGCGTGAGGCAAACGTAGAAAATCAATTTCCGAGAATTACGACGAACGCAGCAGTTTCTTTCGGTGGGACTGGCAACTCTTCCTTCATTACGCTTTAATGAGCGAGCCCGAGGTGCCCGAGATGAATAGTCGGCTAGCTGCGGCGAACGGAGGCAAAAGGTGTGCGGTAAGTTATGGTGGGAACCAAAGAACCTCGCTCGACGGGCCCCCCCCGTTGGCCGGAACAACTGTTCGGGTCGGCGAGGCGAAACATTGCCGTGCCGTGATGGGTGGAACTGGCAGCCTGGGCTGGGAAACGGCCTCATGGCCAGCCTCATGGCGGCCCGCTGGCAGGAACGAAAATGGGCGTCCGTAAAAGTTATTCAAATTACTAGGGATGTTCTTATCCAATTAAGACCGATTGTAATGAGTCCTCTTTGCTTCAGTGATTAGAAGCCCTTTGGAGCCCGGCTCGGGTGCCAACTTTGATGGGTAAGTGATACGAGACGAGCTTCATGCATATCAAAAGAAATGATAACAACATCCTGTGGAGCATAACATTTGGGGGGCTGTCAGAAATAGATTTGTTCAGTGATAGAAACGGCTATCGAGTAAGATAAGTGATCTACGTGTGGGTTGAAATACACTAAAAATAATGTTGCCTAACATCAGAAGTACTACGTAGAATGTAAGGGGAGCTTAAATTTGACGATTACCCTGATTAAATCCGATTGAACAAAGTCGCACCTATGAGTCGACTCCGGAACATTCCCCCCGTTTTCCGTAGGTGTGTCTTCGCTGAGCATGCGACCGTTACTTGGAAAGACTAGTACCCAATTAGTGCACAACACTCTCGGTACGGAGCGGAGCACTTAACGTGTTGCGCGCTAATGAGTGACTAAGTGACCGATTGCCGGCTGACGGCTCGGTTGCGCTCTTCGGTCGGCAGCAATTTTCAGCCCCATTCCAGATAAAGACGAGACAGCGGGCGATAAGTCCACCGGGAAGCCCAGCCGACGGCAGACAGATCAATCATCCGGCGGCGTGCGAAGCACCGGGCGGGCGGCCAACACACACACAGCCACCGTACACAGCCCCCCGGTTAATGGTTTCCTGGTATTTCGAAAGCAATTCATTGCCTTCCCGGGAAGCGTCGTCCGGGAAGCGCCTTCATCGCGATACGGTTTTGCTCTGAAATGGATCCATCTCGGGCCGGGCGGCCGAGATCCTGCGCTGGTCGGGGCACGCCGCCATGAATGCTAATCAGCGGGACGATCAGCGCCAGCGGAATCTTGAGCGCGAAACGCCTCCAGAAGATGAAGAAAGCCGAAGCGGGCAGAAGAAAAAGCAAAACGAACAAGAGAATCCCGCAGAAGTCACCCGAAACCACAAGCCAAATGCCTGAGCGAACTGTACCGGGTCCAGGGTGGAACGGGACCCGGTTCACTCCCCCGATTACCAAACACCTCCAACCCCGTCCGAGCCACGGAGGCCGTAGAGGAAAACTCAATTTCCACTCGTTTACACCCAACGATAACATCTTCGCCTTCGACCGGGATGGTTCGGGAGTTCCGCAGGAGCGTCTTTAACATTCTATTCATGGCTTGCGATTCGTTAATTTGCTTTCGCGGCGTTCGTCTTTCCTTTCTGCTGCCTCTTCATCGTTTTCTTCGGCCTCGTTTCCAGCTCGTTTTCCCTTTTTATGAGAAAATCCGGAATTCTTAATGGAAATATCGAGCCCGGCCCGGCCGAGATGGGGGGAACTATTTCACCGTTTACCACACCACCAATGACAGTAACTTGCGCGTTGATGTGGCGCGTTGGAAACAATCGAAATTTGCCAATCGCTTACCGGTCGGGAAGTAAAAATCTGTCACCGTTAGATGATGAGAGAAAGGATAAGGGGTTTTTGGAAGGCCAAAATCTTCATCCGTTCAACGCTCTAATGAGTCTAAGGTGGAACATCTCAAAAACAGAAACAAACTAAAAGGGGTCGATGAGACATCCGCCCAATATTCACTTTTATGTGATTGTTTTTGTCTCGCTCACGGTATGTATTTAAGTGACCAAACACAACATTAGACTTCTTCAATATCTGAAGCTGATCATTTGAAACTTTGCGTTGCGTTTAAAGTAATGTCAGTGTAGGCTCTAGTATAGGTCTAAGAGTTGAGAACTGAACTGTTTTTAACACACAAAATACGTTTATAAAATTTTAATGCGATTTTCTATTTTATTCAAAGTATGTGCCATCGCTAGCTATACATTTCTCCTATCTCTCTGCTAAATCATGGATTTCCAGACGAAAGAATTCTTTGACTTTTTAAGTAAACTAATTAGTCATCCCATTTCGACTTCCTCGTAGAAAAACGAAGGGCTGCTCAGCCAATACGTGTCCCATCGATGAAAATGAATGATATTCGGAAAGAACCAAGTCTGGCGAATAACGCGGGGAGGAATAGCAGCTCCCATCCAAGTGATTTGATAGTTTCCTGAAATTGTTATGCTTTTCGGACTTGGAAGCGCCAAGCTATGAGGGACTAGGCGCCTCCATTGACAAACACTTTAATTGCATTTTGGTCGTTTTTCGATCAATGCATGGTTCAAATTGATCATTTGATGTCAGTAGCGATATGAAATAACGTTTTCATTGGGTTTTAGGAGCTTGTGAAACACCAAACCTTTCTGCCCCATCAGAAAGTCCCTTTTTTGGAGTCCTTGGACGCTTTTTTTGTAAAGTCAAAATCGCCATTTTGGAATTTTTTAAACCACTTAAAGCACTGCGATCTTCCAAACACAAGTCCCGACAAACTTTTGATGCAATTCCGAAGCAGGTTGCTTCTAGCGGAGCAAAAAAATTATAATCCCCGCATAACGTCATTTTCAGGCGCAAAAGTTGCCATGGTCTAACCCTTTCAAAGATTGGTTGAAAACTAAATTAGTTTTTGTTTCGACCTGAACTCATTTACCTGATGTCAAAACATGGTAATGATGAATGAACCGCTAAACTGGGAAGTCCCAATCGGCAGGTACAGCCATCTTTTCAACAGTTCAATTCTCAACTCTTAGACTTAGTAGTATTTCGAGTGGCTTCAGCTGGTATCCTTTCTTTTGCCTAGTTGCGTTATCATTCATGAATACTACCGAATGGCGGCCACTGTCGGCGAAATTCAGAATATCCAACTCTAACAGCGCAAAGGTACCTGGAGTTGAATATATGAAAACTACAACATAAAGACTGCCCATAAACAGTGGGTTTTTTTCATCAATCCCTTTAACAAGGTTTTTAATTTAGTTAAAATATAGAATAAGAGGGTATATTATATTTTAAAATTCAAATTTTTCAAACAACCAACAAAGTCGCCTTGTTAACTAATGTAGATGAGAGAAATCGGTCATCGTTCGCCCAGTTCTCGATACACTGTCCTTCGGCTAGTTAGGCCGCAAACGCAGACCCAAAAAAAGCATTCAAATGTAAAACAAATACTTAATAACTTGGTGTTCCATCGTCTAAAGGTGCTTCGCCTTGAACGGAATCCACCAGAGCGGAATCTCCCGGAACACGCCATCGATTTCGACTTCCTTTCGCGTGGATCGCTGGCTTTGTAAACCTGCGGCACGGCCCACGGAGGAAGTCGAATGTCGTTGACATTCCGCGGAATCTGGTTTGACAGGAAACTTTCACCAACTCTTGGGCGAGGGCTCCAGGGGTTTCGCGCGGGCAGGGCTCTTGTTGAATCGACTCCTGATGCGAGACGAAGACTAAACGAGTGCCAATCGCGAGGGCATGACGCGGGCGTTTTTTTGCAACCGGTTGAATGCAAATAGCGATGGATTGATGAAGACTCGAGCAGACAGCCTCTGTCAACAGGAGAAGTCGAAGCTACTTGGGTGTCTGACGGGCGACGGTGGCTGTAGGCCGTGGGAAGTGCTCACTCGCGAAGGAGACTGATTTTCTTGCTGATGCCGACTAGAGAGGTCTAGCGAGGACACTCACACACATACACACAGACACACGAGAGACGAGTGACGAGTCTTTAGGTTTTTGAGGGAAGTGTCCGTTCATGTGAGGCACACTTTTCACCGAATGATGGAACTGCAAAATGGCACGACTGTTTTCGTTTCCAATCAGTTCACATTATTTATTAACCAGTGGCGCAGAACTCAGGCTCCAGGATTCGGAAGCACGCTCTCGGGATCTCGGAATCTCGGCTCGGAGCTCGGCAACGGTCGGAGCTGTCGGAGGATGTCTATCGATGATTTTGACATCGGCTTTATTTTTATGATCCCCCCGGGAGAGCAAACAGCGTGCAGGGGTCCTAATCCCCGGCACCGAATCCCGGTTCTTCGCGTGGCGGCCGCCGCTTCCGACCGGTCGGTGTGTCGGACCGTACCAGATGGCCCCGGGCATGTGTGCGAGCGTGTGGCTCTGAAATCAAATCATCAGCCGGAAAATCGTAAATTCAGATGCGGCCCACTTGGCAGGCAGGCCCACTCTGTGCATTCGATCCCATCAATCAGCCTATCAATCAATCAATGGATCGATTTGTGGTGGGAACCCTGCGTGGCACTGAAGGTGGCCACTCTTCGACCGACCCGTCAGACAACGCCCGGAATGGCGGCCGTGGCTCATAATCGGCTGATTATATCATTTCTACTCGATTATGGCAACAAATCCCATTTGCAGAGCGCGCAGCCGCAACGGTAGTCCCTTCGAAGCGTGCGGTGGTTCGAGTCACAGGGTGTGCGGTGCACACTACCCCGGGCCGTGGGGGGCGGTTGTAATGAAAATGTTGAAAACATCATCCACCAGCTAACTAGCTCACTATTTTCCTGGGTCTGGTTTGCCCAGTCCAGTCATTGAAGTATCGAAGCGAAAAGCCCCATAACTGGGCGGAGGTCCCTCCCTGGCGCCCTGGATAGCATCAGCATAATCCGGTATCCGGTTTTTGATGGTCCTGGCTCGGTCCCTGTCACCCTCAGGATCAACTCCGGCCGGCGGTGCAATGCCCGAAGCCAGCACCCTGTTTGAGCATATCGATGCAGTATTAATTGAATCAATTGATAACTGTAACTCTATCAACATAAATCCCCACACCCGGCCCCACACTTCCTGGCTGGCTGGACGATCTGGCCATGCTTCCTATCCGGGCCGTTTGCGTTATGCTCTCGCTGCCCGGTGCCGCTTGCCGAGTGCATAAATCGTACGGTACAGTGATTAATGTTTCACCAATCGACCTCTCTGTGTGTGGCAATGTGGAAGTGCACTTGGAGGAACCGGCACTTGGCGCATTGATTACACTGAACAACGGTGCCCAATCGTTTGCCCAATCAGCCCTGTCGCGAGGGGACGAGGAGGCCAGCCCGTTGATTCAATTAAAGTACATTCGCGACACATGCATCGGTGGTCAGTTAAAAATATTCATAATGCCAGTGAGAGCCCACTTTCGGGGGTTCGTTGGGGTTATAATGCTTCCCTCCATTTCCTTGGGACGATGTTAAACATGCTGTTTTAAAGACACATTCATGTGCGTGTGAGAGCTTTAAATGTGTTTCAACTGAAATGTGTAAGTGTAAATTTTTAAACATTCTGTCATTATACGGACAGCGTTCCGCGTTTTATGTTTGGAAAGTGTAGCTTAATGAGCTGAATAAACGGCTAGTTGAGGCAACATAAAAATATCAACCTGTCTCTTTCATTATCAATAATATTGTTGTTTTAAGCACTCCTAATTAATCCAGTTGGTGTCTTTTTTAATACTTGCAGGTGAGTTATCAAGCTGCGTCTTTGTTGGTCTTCAAAGATGATCCCAGGAAGATGCTGACAGCGAAGTGTAAACCACTGCCAATGATAAGTTCCACTGAAAACATAAGAACAATTACCATAATATAAACAATGTTTGTGACACAACATGCAAATATTTCGCGCCTGTAGATGAACTTAAACATGTTTAACTGTTCAGAACTATGCTGTTTATTTAAAACTGATAACGGCAATTATCGAGACTTCACGGTAATGGATCGGAAAGCTTTTTTAGAATTCGTGAAATGACAATGAGGATCAAACGATCGAAGGAACTCAAGGGCCCGCAGAAAGAAACAACCCGAAATCGGACGAAGTCGAAAGCATCTGAAGCATTGTGGAGTGCTGTCGGTTTCTCAAATTTTCCTTTACCACCACCAGTACCAGTTCCTAACTTTCCCGAAAACTGGAAGGCCCTTTCGGATCCTTTCCGCCAATCGGTTCCGGCCACAGCCAGCTAATTCAAGCTGTTCGAGTGAAAAATGTTGACTAAACGGAACACGAGACGCTAAACTAGTGTGTGTGTGTGTGTGCGTGGCTCCCTGGGAAAGGGTTTCGTGATAAACGATTTGTACACTTGGTGGTAAAAGAAAAAAAAAGGATAACAAGTTTAACTCCAACCTTCCAAGGTCGGTAGGTGGACCGGGCGGGTTCGAAGGAAATCGCGTAACATAAACGCTTTGGCTGCGTTTCAATAAAAGTCGAAGTTATGAAGGCGAACATGTAGTTTGTTGTGCAATCGACAAATCTTTTCGCATCGGTTTTCCCGGCTGGGCGTTCCGGTTTCGGGGACAGGTCGGGATTCGGCGGCAACAAAGAAAGCGCTGCGTTTGGGAAATAAATTTGCTGCCATAAATTTGCCGACCAACCGTTGCCGGCAATCTGACCGAGGGGAGTGGGTGACCCGGAAGTGTTGCGCCAGTTTTTTTCTTGGCGCCGTTTTTGCGAACTCAACCAATTCTGAGTTCTTTTTTTTGTTTCTGCTGAAGAAGAAGCATTGCTCAGTCCGCTTCACGCAGTGACTGTTTAGGGGAAGCCAGAAATTGATTTGAGCTTTTGAGCTGGAAATCGGTGTAAATCAAACCCTTGACCAGCTTCAGCCACTCAGCATGCGCTTTTGGGTTGAGAAAAGTGTGTCCACAATCACAATCGTTTCACTCGAATCAGTCTGGAAGTGGAGCAAACTGTCAATTTCGTAACTTTGTGGCAGATTTTGTGGTGCTCGTCAAGTGCATGAAAACACCGAGCTCGGGAAAGAAAACATTTGAAGTTAAGAAAAGTTCACACCCTGTGACTGTCGTCTCGGTGTAAGTTTGCGATCAAAGAACATAGTTTCCAGAACAAAAGCACACAAACACGGAACGTTCTCAAATAAAGCGCAATGTGTTGGCGGGCAATAAGACAGGAAAGAGGATGTTATTTTTGGTTGGATCACGAAGAGCGTAGCGCGGCATGATTTGTGCTGTTGGGGCCGACGGTGCAGACCACCCGTTAAGTCCATAGTGCTTCCTGGCTTTGGTCACCGGGTGTCAGGTCTTAAGCTTTCTTTCGACCCGATTTCCCCGGGCTGCACGGATGCTCTTAGCAGAGGACTTTCTGCCAGAGAAGCGGCCGCTTCTGATCTATTTCTTAAAGTTGGTTTGTATGGTTGCCTTTTGGTGTGTGTGTGTGTGTGTGTGTGTGTGTGTGTGTGGTTTTTCTTTATCGCCTCCCTCAGGAAGAGGTTCCACTCCTTGGAGAAATTGAATGGGAGGATAATAATGGCAACAATGTTTTCCACTTGAAGCTACTTTCTTCACCAGCGACCAGCGCCGGGCGAAGAAGGTTGTGGCGATTCTAGACCACGACACAGGACTGGACCTTCGCCCTCTGGCCTCTTCACCGCCACCGTTCAAGGAAGCCCACCAGCCGTACGTAGCTTCCTGGTTTCGGGACGCCGGGCAGCACTTTTTTGCGAAGCTCGTTTGTGTGTTTGGTAAGCGAAAGGAATACCGCCCGAGACCGAGAGACAATCGGACGGCGGCATGCTCTTGCGCCGTAAGCCTGCGGACCCCCTTTCCAGTGCCCCCCCCTGGACGGCGGAAGAGATAAACTTTAAAATGGGATTTATTGTTGTTTGCCGAAGTCCGCGGAGCCGTGGCCGGTGGGCTAGGTCCTTCCCGGCTGCCCGGCGCTCATTACTGCACTGGCGCTGCAACGCCCCCCGGAAGTGCAATCTTTCAACCCACGAGACTTATCGAAACGGGCCGCATGGCTTGGTGGTTCCAGTAATGCATGGTACATGAGTATGCGGCGAGAACGACTCGTGACGGGTAATCGGATCAAATGAGATTTGCTCCCGTCTTTTGCAGCGTCTTATTACCGGTGCCGCTCCTGTCGGTGTTATCATTTATATACGTTTGCTTCGGGCTTTCGGGAGGGGATTAGAAACTTGCTTTGGTGGGTCTTCCGGTTTGCTACACACACACACAGCAGCAAAATGGCAAACTTTTCAGTTACACCTGTCGAAGCTCGTCGACGGAAAGTGCAACCCAACCCTACCAATCTCTGTCCTGGCCGTGGCTCCCGCTTTTTTTCTACATCCCTCTTTGAAGCAGATTTTTAATTTCCTGCAGAACGACGGGCGAAGGACGAGGATGTTTAATCTCTTCCAAGCGAACGTGCTCCACAGTGGTGAAGAGGCAATAATTTTCATGATTTATAAAACGAACGGAAGTTTTAATGTGCCAGAGCAAGCAAAATCCCTCCGGACTTTTTGTTGTAATTTTAAAGCTCGTCTGCTCGTCCCTTGCTCGAGACGGAAGTTAGTCCACTAGCCGAAACCGCACGCTTAATGTGGTTCGTTCCTGAAAAAGCTTTGTCGGAATTGTTGAGTGCGCTCGTTCTTTGCTGCGAAAATGTTTATCTTATGCAGGATTAAACGCATTACCACATTATGCTTAACAACAAAAGTTGTACGTTGTAGTGCATCAACCTCATCCTGTTGTACACCGGTCAAAAGTAGTGCAAACTACTGAAACATTTGTTTGAAACTTCCAAAGTTCACAAACAGTGTACTTTGTCAGCCGGTTCGTACAGACCAATGTTAGCGAGCTGATTGGAATTTTTCTGTTGCTGACTCTTCAAGGTCACGAACTGCAGCTTCGAATGCACTGTGACAATTTACTGATTGCTTTCGACCCTTCGGGGCACCCGTTTCTTCACCCGACAGCAAACTATTCGAAAACTTTATGTAACTTTGCCAATAGTTTAACATTGTAAACTTTCCGTCTCATTCGTGATTACTTTCTCCGTGCGCTGACTATCGATTGCTGGCCGATAGCTACTTTGCAATAATGGTTTGCAGAAAGTTTCTTTTTTTTTTGTAAGTCACAATCGTGAATTGTTTCATTTCAACGTTCAAGCCGTGAGCTTCGCAAGGCAACAAGACAAAGGGGCACTGCCATGTGAGGGCCCGCTTTCAGGGAGCTGCATAAAATATTCAATTGCATCGATCGGTATCGGCATGACATTTACAAACCGAGCTGTTCGGGTCCAGTCGATTCGAGCTCTGCTTTTTCCCGCTCCGACGTTGCGTTCCGCAAGTCAATACATTAGACATAATTGAGGTTCCAAAGCTTTCCACCAAGACGGCGATGTAGATTACGCTCATAAATGGAAGCGTGTAATCCTGTCGAATTTCCTGTTGGTACGATGCTAAGCAAACACCGTCCTTATTTAAATCCTGCTGCGTCGAAACTGAACCCACTCACTGCCAAGGTCAAGCACACAAGCGTAGCACTTCACACGGGTAGCCCAGCCGGATTGAATCGTTTGCGACGGTTGATGGAATAGATTAGTGAGTAACGTGAGCCAGTAACGGGCCCTCCAGTTCGTTTGATGCTACTAAGCACACCGAGGAGCGTTCCGTTCCGAAGCCGTTCCTGGTAAACCATCTTGCATTTTTCATAGACGCAAAACAGCGCAAAATTAAACTTTACGCTTCGCCACAGCATCGCGAGCATCTTTTATTAATTTGCGAGTGATTGAACATGCGGAGTAAATAGCTAAAGTTAAGCAATGAATTCGAAACGCGCGAATGGCGGCTCGCCACCAACAGGCTGTCTCATGGATCATTAGCTCAAGGGTCCGACCAAACCTACGTCGGAAAGCCACCGCCTTTTTCTCGGGCACGGTGTATTGATATTTGCACATTTTTATCCCCCTTGACTGTTTGGATCCAAGGTTGCCGTCTTTACGCCAAGTGGCTCGTGCTTTTTCTTTTGTCGCTTCCGACCTGAGACATGTAGCAGACCGCCTCCTAAAAGCAGCTTGGCTTGGTGGCGCGGGGCGGTGCGGGGCGGACGTTAACTCGGCTCCATAACACTGCCACCGGGGACGAATAATCCCACTGTTTAGCGATAATCTCTCTCTCTTTCTATCGGGCGCACGCAAGTGTCACCAGATAACGGTGAGTTGAACTGCCGAATGGCGGGACACCTTCCGGCGGGTGGGAGTTAAGGCGCTCGAAGAATCGTCTCAAAAGCCTCCCGAAACACGGTGGAGGGATTCCTGGGGCTCCTATACGGCTGCCCCGTTTTTCGGCAGATCTTCTTGGGCTCTCGGAAGATCAAAGTGAAAAGATTACGCCAGAAACACTCGTAAGCGTCCTCGTAAACGCGAGTGAGCTAAGGATCAGCGTCGGATTGATTCACGATTCTTCTTCGAAAATCCAGCCCTCCAGGGACGGAGTAGCTTGGGGCTTTTTTTTTTCTTGGGGCTTGGTTGATCCGAAACAACAGCCCGGAAGGCTGAGATGGGCCATCAGTAATCGCTGAACGGTGAGTGAAACAAGAAAAGCGATCGGGTTCCGTCAGGTTCGATTAGACGATGTTGAGGATTTCGTGACTCTCGGAGGGCTGTTTTCGGAAAAAGGGTTGATACACAACCGACGCACCACTTCGCAGCAGAATCCTTGCCGCAGGCTGGCTGGGGACCTGATAAGGACTTTTTGGCAGCCAAGCGTTTCGTGCACCAAAGACGCACTGTAGTGATTGCTGTGCGCGGTGAGCAATTCGAATCTCCACCGACCGTGAAGTCGAGGTTCAGTGAGAGAGACTAATGAGGCTTTTAAAAAACAGATAGAAAACGGTGAGGTTCGTACCCAAATACGGTACCATGCTCCAAGTAATGGTGGCCGGACCGGTGACTGTATTCTGCAGCGCGTGGGGTCGCAATTTATTTCCCTTCCGAGTACTGTTAATCTTGACTTTGGGGGCACCTGGGCAGAGACAGACGGGTTATACGCTAATGGCCGATGTGTTTGCGTTTCAAGTGCACCCGTAATGGGGAAGTGCTGCTGTCGATGAAGAGGTAGAGAGCCCACTGCAGGAGTGCGCACCGGATAGTGCTTTACCGGATCGTGCTTCTGGATGATAAATTATTAAAATTTAACATCTAGACAAAAAGTGCGCGTCAGGGCCGTAATCAGCGTTATGAATTTAATGCTTTATCGTGTACCTTGTCAATCGCCCTCTGGACTTCCGGTGGAGAAGTTCACGATAAAGTCAAGGGTAAGCGAATGGCTGCCGTAACGGTGGAAGCAAAAAACCAACAAAGAACGGAGCAATTTTCATTGCACGCAATGGGCGCATTGGGTTTGAGTGCACAAAACGCTATGATTGACATTGAATCGCTCGGCAAATGAGTTTGAAAATCGAAATGAAAGTCAAATGGCGTTTATCGTTCAAGCCCTTTTTTCGCCCGGAAACGGATTGGTTTATCGTTTTCTATAATGTGTCTCGTTAAATGAGTAACACAGAAAAAAAAATACATTTTGGGCGATTTGAATAATTGCAAAACTGTTTCTTTGCACCCCGCCGTGGCATTTCGATAATCAAAATCCACCTCAAACGGTGACTGACGTGTACGGCGGATGCGTTCTGACAACTGGGATTCGAGTGGAACGGGAATTGATTTCTGATGTCAGCGCACCCGCCCGACAGTAGTCCGTTTGGTCAACTACCCGAAATAACCCGAACAACCCGACGGCGACCGAAGCAGGGGCTTGAAAGCTGATTAAAAATTGAGCAACTGATAGACAGAATGTCTGGCGGCATGCAACATTCATGAGCCCGGGAAACGTAGCGTATGTTGGGCCTCGCACCCGACGGCCCTCGGTTTTCTGTGTTTCCCATTCGAAGGATGTTCTATTTGCCTACTGCCTGCATACTGGACGGTGGTGGCTTTCTGTGCAGTTCCTGCGGAAAGTATTTATGTTTCGAGCTACGAAGAGACAATTTTCCTGCTTTTTTTTAAACAGAACGAGTCACAGTGGCGCCGAGAGGTCGGCAATTTCATTCGCACACAGCGCACCGGGCGATGAATGGGAGCAATGTACAATTTCACCAATCGGCAGACACGTTAGATTTGATGCGTGTCGCAAAGCATTTATGCAACTTCCCCCATGGAGACCATATACTGTTTGTGCAATATTTATTGCAATTTCTTAAAGACGTCTACAATATCGTGGAGTATCTTAAAAACTCAAAGAGTTAGCAATTTAACGACAAAAACTTAGCACGTTAAAAAGGTTACATTTCTTAGTATAATTATTGTGAAATATTTTATTAATTAAGTAAATGTTGTAAAAGTTTAAAATGGGTAGGATTGCTCTCTAAAATTTGACATGCATGGATTTTAACTAGTAAGAATTAGATCGCTGCAAGCACAAACAGTTTTGTGAAGTGTGTGAATGCGATAATGTTCGGGCGGTAAAATGTTTTATTTTTGGTGACATCGAGTTTCACTGAAATCGATAGATCATACCAAAAATAATCCTTTTTTATAACTTACTTAGAATGGCTTGAAACCTAGCTAAAGATTGCACACTTCCATTAATTTATAGTATGAAAGAAGTTTAAAAGCATAATTATCTGCTCAACACACTTAGATTCCGAAAACATTTTTCAAGACGAAAATGTTCCGGATATTTTCGCACGTCGATTTACACATTTTAGTGCACTAAGTGACTTGGCAAGTTTTTCGCAAAGAAACCGAAATAAATCATAAAATGAAAGATTACAGAAAATAACACTAAATAGCAATCTATGATAGAAACATTTTTAGATACTCAAAAATGCATTCAAAACATGTATCGTTTAATTAAAAGTTCGTCGCATTCTGCAAATGGAGACGCATGGTGCTTGATAAAATATTTCATTTGTATTCGATACTAGCTGTTCCCTGCATTCGTCGCCACGCCTCATTTCATTCTCATTTCTCGATGATCCGGTGTTTTCTCGGACTTTCTGGTGACGTGTTTGATTGGCTTCCCATCGGCCTCCCCTTTGCCTAAAATTACTTAAAAACTATTTGAGTTTTGTTGAACAGAAATTGAAGATAGAAAACTCAATAACAAATCGAACAAGGATATACTTTTTCGAAATGAACGTTCACAAACTTTCACTCCCAGCGTAATTGATAGATGTTTGCACAAATAAAGTCGCGCTCGAAAGGAAGTTATCACCGGCAATGATGCTTTCCTGATGCCATACGATGAGGTGCTCAATCTCTTAATAACCCCTGAATTCGGGGTGAAAACAAAATACCAATATAAAGCAACGTAACAACGGCGGTTTTCACCAACGCACCACGCACGGCGGCAGGTATAATGATGACGGTGCCATAAGAATGTATGTTTACATCGGTAGGACATTAAAACCTAATTTATTTGATGCTGTTTGTAGCCTACACTCCATAAAAATGATGTCGAGCGATGTCTCCCACAGCCCACCGACCGAACCGTACTTAAACTGTTGGTGTGTGTGAGTGAATGTCCCTCGCATAATCAGTGGCCTGTTGTATGACACGTTAATCTATGAACCATGGATTCACCTCAACACACGCGGAAGGCTGTGCGTGAACCGTGTACGAGAGTAGTACGTGGGAAAACAAAACATTTCGTACGGCTGGTGAGGATGTGTCGGGAAGCAGAGATCGTTAGCGAAAAAGAGAAAGTAAGAGAGAAAGGGAGAGCTTGGAATAAGGTATTGGATATGGAAACAAGTTTACAACGTTATTTATCGTAATTGATTCAACGAGATCAGGCCAACGGGAGAGTTACCCGGCCGGCGCCGCCTGGATGTGTTTAAAGCTAATCCACGGAAAGTTTCCACGCTTCGGGTGTCTCGGGCGCAACGCGGCAAAAGTGTCGCCGAGCGAGCGCGCAGACGAACGTTTGAAGACACCTCAGGCGTTAACTTCCGCTTCCGCTGGCTCGGGTACCCGGCTGGCGCCAGAAGTCAGGCGTTCGGCCCGACGTAACAGAACATTCGTGCGGTGCCAACGCATGAATCAAGGCAGGGTAGTGGCGTCGGCGGGTGGCCGTTATAAATGTACGGGCGTATGTTTCGCCTCGCCACCCAAACCCGTCCCCCGACGTATGGGAACATAAATTTCAAAATTAATTAATTTGATTCAATTTTCTCCTTCCGACTTCCGACTTCCGACTGTTTCTTTGCACTGTGCGCCTTGGGCATGTTGCGTGCAGTAATGTTTGTGTAGGGGCCCACGTTGGAGCGTCATGTTGGCTCATGTAGGGTAGAGGAGAAAAAAGTTTAACAAATATCACGACCAAGATCACTTTGCGAGCTCTGCTGATGAGCTTGTTTCCCGAATCGCCCCAAGTGGGAAAGTTGATTAACTTGCTAAGGACGAAGGAGTATTGTGGCACTCGATGCTCGATGGCTCTGGAAGGGTTCTGCGAGCCCT
>NW_026453861.1:18855-32390 GCF_943734635.1 Anopheles cruzii
AACCGTCTCTTGCAAACATGTTTACATGTTACTCACGTTACGTGTTTTCAGTAGGACGTGCGATAAAAGAATAAAACCATTCTACGCACCGCAATTATGTGACGACGACGGAGTTGCACGGCGACACAAAGTGTGACTTCGGTCGAGAGCAAACAAATTGTCATCATTCAATATTTTGTAGTAAAATATAATATTGGGTTACGTTTGGTATGCCATTATACTGCGGAGGTCTGTAGAGAAACGATAAATGAAATCACTATTTAATCACCAATTGGCAAATACGTGAAACTATGCTCGTGTAACTGACCATTAATTCAATTCTAAATAGTTCAATTCACATCAATTCAATCTAATCTATTTTTATCTAATCTAAAGAGTATAAGTAATTTAATAAAAAGCATTCCTAATATCCTGGGTTGCATTTTGATTATGGTTCCATTTATCTTAGTAATTTTTACTTTAACATCGACTCTACTAGTTTACTGCTTGTACTGCCAGAAGAGCAAAGGAATAAAAGTCTCCACGGACAGTCGATCACAACTGCTCGGTTCAAACGAATCGAGGGACGAACCTTTTATATCTTCGACATATTTGACTGACGGCAAGAGTGAATCTCCAAATGATGCTTCTGCAGAAGGAGCGCTCCATGTTTTGAGACTGCCATCGTTCGAAGAACTCTTAAACCGGGTTGGGAAGCGGTTTGGATGTGAAAAAAATCCTCGATCGGGTCGCATCGTTTCACGTTAATTATGTGCTGTTTGAACATTATAAACAGTGGGACGGCTGCACAGCTACAGAAGCTATTAATATCTATCCATAATGATGGCAAATCCGCCCACAAACCTCTCGGCCACTAGACAACACTGTGCATCACAGATGCTACATTAGCCAAAATTGAATTATTGCAAACAATTTTATTAACAATATAAACGTGGCCATTGTTGGCTGATGGTTCAACACGAACACGTGCTACGGAGCACCAAAAAATAAAAACAGCCAAAAGACTCAAAACCGACCAACTCCAATTGATGACTTGGAGACAAACTTTGTATCGATGTTCCTCTTTACCTTCGCTTGCTTCACCGACCACAGCAACATCGGCTGGAGCGCCACTAAGTGTGCATGTCGTAAAGCACACAAATCGATGAATTGAAACACAAATCGACCAACCGAAGGCGCCCGAGGTCGATTGTCGCCCCCATTTTTCGGTCCGCTTTATGAATCGTTAAAATTCGATGAAAAACTGTTCTATTTGATTGGGTCGTAAAATTTGTTGGAAAGGTTGTTCAAGTGGCAGCCGACAGCGACGGCGCCGGGGGAAGCCCTTGCGGTTGTGGCCTCTGCGGTGGGCGACCACCAAGAAGCGGGCGATATTGTTGCACCTTGTGTCGGGAGGGGTCAAGTGCTGTTGAGTGTTGTTTTTTCGCTGTTGTTTCCGAGAGTTTCAATGACTTAAATCACTTTCGTTTTCGTCTCCGCTCAGGTGAGGATAAGCGGCAGTTAAGTTTAAATAGCTGAAAAGTGATTTAAATCACCAATCAAGCTGCTGTTCACAGTTTGGAACGGTTGAGAAACCTGTCGTCGAAATGATGCAACACTTCATTAAGTGCTTAGCATGGTTCCTGGTGCCAAACAAACCACTCTGGCTCTGATTTTCGACGTGCTATGGTAAATTTGTCGATAATTGAAATGTACAAAGCGACGCTGTCACGATATGGGGCTGGAACTCCTGACTAGTGCGATGCCAGACCATGATTGCTTCTTCCAGCACTTTACATCTAAACAAAAACAAATCGGAAGTAAACCGGAAGTAACGTTCCGATATCCGCAACGGCCCGTAATTTCTCGATTTATCACGTAACACTTTTATGACGCTGAAACGTCACTCTGTGGCGACCTACGTATTGGGTCACCGTTCACTCCGGCGAAGTTTTTCCCCCCCCCCGTGACCGTCACCTTCAGGGACAGAGTTCATTAATTTTGCCTTCGAACGCACTTTTTTTTGCAACCGCCGTCCATCTTGCGGCACAATCCGGTTATCGACTTCCTCTTCTTCGGTTTTCGTCATTCATTTCTGGCTTGGCCACGTTTGCTAGGTGCCCGTGCCTCGTTAGTTCACTCATCTGCAAACAGTTCTTCATTATGCCGGTCTCCCGGACGCCTATCCCGGCTGGGTTTCTCGTACGGAACATTGGAACGGCACGGAATGGAAGACGTGGAAGGAGCGCGTTAAGGAGAAAATATTGCGCCTTGACGACGCAATAAAATCTGGTCCACATCCGTTCATCTCTTCCACTACAGCGCACCGAACCCAGTCCCGGCTGATTCCAGTTCCAGCTCCCGCGTGACAGGCCCGCCCAAAGCCCAAGGAGCTGAGAAGACCCCGCCGAACCGGTCACCGGTCCGACCGTCTGTCCTCGGTCAAGGGTGTTAAAATTTATTGCCCTTGGCCCATCTTCCTTCTCTGACCGCCATTAGTTGGCCCTATAGGCCAGGCTTTGGGCCGTCTAGGGAGTCCAGAGGCAGAGGGCGATGGGTGCTCAGGAGTTTTGTTTTTCTTCTGCCGAACATCGAAACCGCTGCCATTATTTGCCGGGTTTCCATTGTGCCCAAATCCCAAACCAATCGGAGAAATAACATCGCCGATTGCGGGTCCCAGGAACCCAGGAATCGCGGCGGTCGATTTAACGATTGGCGATGGACTGCGATCATCATTACCGTTATCTAGTACCCCCCGGGCATGCCCAGCACGAAGGAAGCGTCACAATATAGGCAGGGTACGCTGCTGTTCGATTGTCCGACAACTACTTCTGTGTCCCTGCCGTGGTCGCTCGTCCAGAGTGCGCCATTGTCGTTAAGTCGATTAGTGCTATTTTCTCTGCGCCTACACGCCTGTCCGCACGTTCTCTAGTAAATATTTACGCAGCAGGCGCCCAAGATGTTGAAAGAGCCTCCGGGCAACCGCGGATTGGAATGTCTAAGAGTGACTGATTTGCTGAAGTCATCAGAAGAGATGCTAGACGAACACCCAGAAGCGGGAAGCCAACCAATGTTTATCGAGACTAATGGGGTTTGTGTGTGTCGCTAACGGTCCTCCGTTTGCCGTGGATAACTTTAAAGCAAACTTGCCCTCGCAGCCGAAGAACCGGCGATTCTGGGAACTAATCAACCGTTACCGTGGGTTTCGGAGCATCTCGGGCGCTACAGACACACTCCGGAACCGGACTGCAGAAACGTTCCGTTGCCAGTGTTTGTCCTAGGGTATTGTTTTTTTATTGCTTCAGCCAGGCAAACACACACACACTTCGCGGAAACACAACACATTAAGCAACAACTTTTTCAAAGCACAGGTTAATAAAGTGAGCATGGTTTAAAATTGATGTAGAATTGCATCTAGCAGGATTTTCAAAATACATTTGCTGGTGTTTTCTCACAAACAAGAGCTTGCCCGGTAACTGGTACTGGATCCAACTTGACACAACTTCTTCGCCGCTTTGCCTGCAAAGGCTCCAATTGTCTGCGCCATAAAGAAGCGGAAGTTTCTGTGTCTAATCGATTCACTGGCTTTGTGAAACAGTTCTTCCGACATGCACCCGGAATTCCCTGGTCCCTCTGGGAAAAATGGGTGGGACCCCTTGAGTTAAATCGATTACGAGGGCTCGCAGAACCCTTCCAGAGCCATCGAGCATCGAGTGCCACAAGCATCCGCCTTAAAGTCATCAACTGTGAGGTCAAACAAGGTCCAGAAATGCTCGATCCAAACACACGACGCTTTCGATCTATCACCGCGAAAAAGCTGAAGCGCATAAATCGAAAAGAGTTCTTCTGGCACTTTTCAAATCGAAAGTGCTGTCGACTCATTAAACTTCCCGATTCTACGGGCATGGAAAGAAAGTTGTAAATAATCTGCGAGCTCAGCGGTTGAAACTGGAGCCAAAATTAAATGTGGCTTACTTTCAGTTTGGGCCGCGTTGAGTAATTGGTCATCCAAGACAAACATTGGTCAAACAATTCTCAGCCCACTGTTGTTGTCGGTCGTGCGTTAAGCGTGTAACCGCACCGATCATTAACCTTTACAAGATGAGCCAAGCCGACCGTGACACGAACCAACCACACAACTTCCCGTGCTCAGTTTTCCCCGTTTCATTTGAATCATCCATTTCAATCCGGAACCTTCAATCGACCGCCAACCGGAAAAGCTGTACCGAGCGCAGTGACGTTTACGTAAAAGATCGAAAAGTGACGCCAAAAGTTTCGTCCCACCCGGCCCGGCCTGTTTGGGATCGGCAGCGTCTGCGAGCGTCGTCTGCTGCTTCGAAGTGAAATCGAGCGAAGAAAACACACAGCCGGCTCCACCGTGGAACGGAACGGGGCCGATCGTCGCCCCAAGGTTTTCCCCAAAGATATGAGCAATTATTAACTTTTGTTTCGCCCGATGCCACTTTTGCGCGGGAAGAGAAAGTCTAAACCAACCTCTCCGGCGTCGCCTGCCGGCTGCCCCACTAGAATGAATGAGTTTTGGGAAAAGAAAACTCCCAAACCCCATCTCAAGGGGGAAGGGTCGCGGCGGGCGACTATTTCCGGCCGAGAAGGTCGGTCGGTCGGCCGGAAACCACCGGGATGAAAGTACTTTCGGTTTTTGAGAATGTGGAAACTTCTTCGATCCCGGGGCTGGGTTGCGTTGTGTTACGATTTTGTGAGACTTTCCACTCAAAACCCGAACTAGTCCGCTTCAGTCCACTTCCAGGCTGCCACGGCGAACGATCGGGGCGCTCCTGGGAGACCGTTCCGTTGCCCCAGGAAGCTCATCTTGGATAATAGAAAAGTTTTCGAATGCTCTCACGCTCGCCGGATGAGGGGCATGCTATCTATTGGGCAGAAGGCCTATGGGACGGCTGGCCCGGCCGGCTCCGCAGGGTGTCTCCAGGGCAGGCACCAGACCCTCGAGGTGAGTAGGAAGTTTGGTGTGGCTTTTTGTTATTGTAAGCACTAAATGATAATTGCTGATGTGTTTTCGCCGCCTGCCGGAAGCTATCGGAAGCCTCCCCGGAACTGGGGTGGGGCCGGAAGCCGGAAACCCGGAAAACACTGGTCGTGAGTGTCGTGAGATGGCGTGGCAGGACAACTTTCCTCCGGCACAAAAAGGGATTGCTTTTGGCTTGTAGACCCACCCCCAAAAACCAACTTGCGGCTTGTTATAGGTCCGAAAACTCTACCCACTACGAGCCCACAGTGCAACCTTTTTCAGCTCGAACTGTGCTATTGTCATCTCGCTGAGGAGGCTCGTCCACTTTACTATCGCGTGAGGGCCGTGCGCTTCCTTCCAGAGTCTCGCTGAAGATTAATTTAATTATCGAATCAATGGCTTTTTCTCGATCTAATTATAAAAAAATACAGGCGGGCCTTAATCTTATTCTACTTCAGCATGTTTAGTTTCGTTTGTAGCAGGCTTGAACTACATTCATTCGTTAACGTGAAGTACCTATCCTATCGCAGAGCCGCTGTGCTGCCAACATTAATTAATTGGCCGCTTGAGTAATCCCAGAATTTGGATGGATGGATCCGACCAGCAGCTTCCGGTTTTGCGAACGATAAATGAAAAGTCAAAGAATGACCAAGACAAAGAATGAATCAATCGTGGTTCGCCACCTCGACCAGAGCGAACCATTTATTTTTGAACAAGTTTTTGTTGAATTTTGACTCTAATTTGCAAATGAATGTTCACCGAAAGCGGGGCTCACTTCCGCGAAAATCGCTGCCACAAACCTAAACCAATAATGAAAAACAAGTCGAGTGCGTTCTCAATCAAACTTTCCCGAATTTCTTTGCACCGTGTTACGGAGCAGCCGCTTCGGTTCGGAAAATAAACGATCCCAAAAGCGTGGAAAAACGCGCAGTTATTTTCGTCATTCCCAGCCGTTGGTCAAAATACAGTTTGCTTACACGCCAAAAAAAGAAACGGAAACACAAAACAGTGAGCGAGCCAGGGGCGTAAAGCATTTAAAAAAAGAAGGAAGAAAAGGTTTATCAACAGCACCTGGAAGAAAACTGGAAAATTGGAAAAAATACGTAAAAGTGTAACGAACAAATAATCAAACTTGGCGCAAGCGCATGGGCAACATAATTGAAACGAAAAATCATAATCTTACTAAAGCAATTGCGCCAACATAAAACCAATGAAACAACTATTAATCCACATACTTGTGAACCAGACGGAACCAACGAAATAGTCAAACGAAAATCAGTCGACACTATAACAAATGTTTTAATGTGATTAATGTCTTGTTACTCCCATTAAAAGGGTACGCTTCTTTCAAGTACCGGTCATTATTAGCTATGAACTTTCGTATAACATTGAGAAAGGAAAATAATAGTATTTTCGTATTTTCCTGCAATAGAAGCTTCATGAAAGAAGTGATAACCCCTTAAACTTTCCATTTGTACAAAATACTTAAAGGTGCTGGTTAAAGGACAGTTTATTTATTTGAATGGAATGGTATGCTTGAAAACTTGAGATAGATTTTTTTTCATTTTTTTTCTTTGTTCAATGCTAATTATTCTGAAATCACGGCTTCATATCACTCATTAACTGTTTTACTTCGTCATAATTAGGATTTCGATATTCCGTTACAGGAGTCGTACGCGATTTTCATCAAACAAGCCTCAATCACTGTAAGCTCATGTATTGATTTTAAAACCCATTACAAGGTGCGGTCGCGTCAACATCCTCTCGAAAGAGGATCGGTTCCAGCAACATTTTCAATAGGGCTCCATGTTGTACCGCGGAACTAGTCCCGATTCTCCTGATTAGAAAGAGATCTCCCGGCTTAGATCCCCGATCCCCGTGAAGATTGGTAGCCAGATTCTAATCACTGATTGGTGCGATAAGTAATCTTATCTGAGAGTATGATTTCAAACATTCATTTCACAGAACATTTACTCTTTCCAAAAATCTTCCACCTGCAGAATGTGGTTCGATTTGTTAGAAAACAACCCGAATTATGCTGAATTTTATGTTATGTTGTCGGAAGGTGTGGAAGCACGGGAGGTGGTTGCACTTTGCTTTTCACAGACAGACATACATTCATCTATTCCATTTCATTTCAAACATCATTACACACACTTGTTACACACTCACATGTACAACTCGCTCAATTACGCTCTTGTTCCTGTTTTTGTGCCATTTGGTGTGTACAAAAGCTCCACCTACGGCAGCGCCAACAGATCCACGAAATGCGCCATGTCACCTCATTACGAACGGTACTTCAAGCCAACGGTATTTCCATGGAAGTCAACCAACATCAGCGAGCGACTGCATGGTTCCAGGAATAAAACTTCAGTTGAACTGCTGCCCATCAATGTTCAAAAACCGGATCAAATGTAACAGCCAGTACATAGTCTTGCACATCTTTCATAAATTTCATCAAACAGACCATTGGCGGTTTCAAAATGTATGTACTCCCTAAATTATGCGCACTTCCAAAATACGCATTGTATTATTTTTTCAATTATTCAACTTTTTTGTTCCGATAATTGTGGCACATCGTTAGCGGCTTGGCTGCAGCGTTTGGTTGCGTTTTGGAAGGCTTTTTTATGCCGCACATTACGAGGCTTCCCGACGGCCGCCAGTGTGCGCAACACACGATGCGAACAGTTTATGCACACCGTTTTGTATGTGTGGTGGACATCATTTATGAAATGTGCTATCGAACTTTGGTGGATGCCATCACACAATGGAAGCCCTGATGCTTGATGAATGAATTTGGCGACCTTTTGCGATGGACCGTTGCGACAACGGATCAGGACTGCGTCCTTGTGTATGTGTGTGTGTGCATCCGTGAAGCACCGAACCCGGTTGGGCTGAGTGCATCATGACCGGATTTAGGAAGCGTTATTACTCCGGTTGCCAGTGACATCCGCCTGATGGTGTCGTCGAATTCTGAAAACTCGCTCACACTCTGCGGTCCCGTGGCATTGTATACTATCTCCCGTATGGCACAATTTCTCCTGATGCTTCTGAACCACACACACAATTTTCCAACAGCCATCGGTTGACCCCCAATTTCCCAAACTACGTGACGTGAAAAGGGACGAGCCTGAGATCCACACATGGTAATATTTTTTGGTGCGCTGGCCCAAAATGAAACGCGACAAGATCTCAGCTAGATGCAGATGCCATCTTAGGAGGTGGCGATGTGAGAGCCTATAAAGCATTGCTTCGAGATGCTAGCGTTTTTATTACATAAGTTGACTAATCATTGCACAAGGTAGTATTGCCCTTTCAGCGGGCGTCATCGGTTCACAAAACTGAGAGGGACACTCACCACAACGGTGGTCTCTTCCAATCTGTCGCCACCCTGACCGCTCGTAAAAGGCGAGTTTACGGTTAAGATTTTTATCATCATCATCATCACGGGCCATACTTGTTCTGCCAAGAGTTACGGTCCCTTCAGTCGAGTGAGCGAAATGCGGTCATACACCAACATCCTAGTGCAGTGTAACCCAACAGGGGACCACCAGTACGTCACCCGGTCCAACAGGAATTCTGGTCCATAACAACAGCAACGCGATCGGGACCGCGTAGATTTATCGGTTGCCCGAAACTGGACGAGATGTGCTGTGTGAAGCGGTTCCACGCCCTTTTGTCGGGAGAGATTTTACATTTCGGCTCAGGAACAATCGACATGCGAACCGAAAACCGCATCCCAACGCCCGTTCGCCACAGATTCCGATCGTCACCGGCAGCGTCATCGTTCCCTAGGACTACAGCAGCAACAGCAACGACGGCGTTTGTGAACCTCTCGACTAAAACCATGAATATGTGCGGCTTAGTTTCACTTCTTCCGGCTGAGTCGTACCGTATTTTTTTTTTCCTTTGGTACTAGTAGCAGTAGTAATAGCCGTTGTTGTTGTTGTTGTTGTTGTCAGGGCTGCCCGGATCCGGATATTGTGCACCATCAGGGCACAGCCTACGCGGCCGTAGCATCATCCACGTCTAACCATGGACTGGGACATCCGCACGTTCGCTGTGCCGATGGTGGTCACTAGTTTCGTACACCGACAATTCCACAGATAAGCCAGCGATGCACTGAAGAACTCCCGGGCGGCTCCAGGTACGAGGAGAGCGTTTTATCACTTTACAACCAGTGGTTTACATTCGTATTGATATGCAAATGTGCTGGCGACATGAGCAATAATAGAACGGCGGAATGTTGGTTTAATCGCAAGCTGGAAACCGTCTTTGCACGGCTGTGTTCAGTTGTTTTCGACAATTGAATGTAACAGGATTTTTGAAGGACGCTTTCACGGAAACGAAAACCGTCTCTTGCAAACATGTTTACATGTTACTCACGTTACGTGTTTTCAGTAGGACGTGCGATAAAAGAATAAAACCATTCTACGCACCGCAATTATGTGACGACGACGGAGTTGCACGGCGACACAAAGTGTGACTTCGGTCGAGAGCAAACAAATTGTCATCATTCAATATTTTGTAGTAAAATATAATATTGGGTTACGTTTGGTATGCCATTATACTGCGGAGGTCTGTAGAGAAACGATAAATGAAATCACTATTTAATCACCAATTGGCAAATACGTGAAACTATGCTCGTGTAACTGACCATTAATTCAATTCTAAATAGTTCAATTCACATCAATTCAATCTAATCTATTTTTATCTAATCTAAAGAGTATAAGTAATTTAATAAAAATACTGTTCCATGAATCTTCACGCTGAGTCCTAAAAGTCCTAAACCCGAAATATTGTCATCAACGCTACACGCAGGTAGGTAATGACCAACCAGATGGACGTGTTCCCATTCACTCACGGACCACTCAGAACATTGAAACACTATTCAATCAGAATTAAAAATATGAGCTATTTTCTAAAGAATCTACATCCCACCTCTCTGACCCTAATGAGCTCGTTGGCGATAATCCAATCCACCCTACGATGCCATGTGTTATGACCTCCTTCATTCAAATGGTGGTCAAACTTTTTGGCTTACTCGTCCCAGACCACGAAGGCGCCACTTGAACGCTACGGCTTTGAAACGACCGCTATGCTGTCCGGTTCAACTGGAGCATGCGGATTCTGGAGTCAGGCGTAATGAAAGTATAAAGGGAGATTTAATGCAGTCCCCAAACAGCCTGTTGATAGACGGCGACGACGACGACGACGACGACGATGATGATGACGACGAGGACGACGGTCACCACAAGGCCCACGGTACAATTTCTGCCACTCACTGCTGGAACGCGCCCCAATGGTCATCATCTGGCTCGGTTACGTGCAGCAGCTTTTTGCTGCCAGACTATCACTCTCTCCGCTGGTCGAGATTGTAGTCCATTTCGACACGGTGCCGAGCCCGCGTTGCCCTATCAACGGACATCCTCGTCCCGGCCACACACAAGCCGTGGGGGCGGCACATACCAGAAGTAAGCGGGCGGAAGAATTATGTGTATTCAATTAAGTCTCGACCGCGGCCCACTTCACTCTCTTGTACTGGCGGCCGAAGGAATGCTTATGCCCGGCGTGGCGAGGCGTTCTCCGGGAATGAATGTCACCATCGGGGATCGGAGGGTCGTGACCATGTTTTGGATGATTGGAACATACCAATGAGCTGTTCCGTGCCGAGGTCCGTGGGTCCAGGCCTTCCAGGTGGGTGCGCTATTGGTTTGCTGGTCGCTATGTTCGCTTCCGTGCCTGCTGAGTAGCATTATTGCTTGGCTACGAAGCAATCGATACGGTATTAATACGAGATTTTCCCCTTTGGTTAGAGCAGATGCTAGGAAACGCTTGCGAAAGCCAAATATTCATTATCAAGCACCGGGGTGTAATTTGACAACATCGTAAATAAAGGGACTACACACTCGCAGTATCAGCATCATTCTTATGCTTTTTCCCTATCTTCAGAACACAAATAAAAGGTTTTTATAAATAGCGAATAGTACCGATAAACGTTCGTCTATTAATTGATCTCTATTTGCCTGACTAACCGGAACCGATTGTTTGTTTTTTTCCAATTTGCATACGAATAAGGAACTATCCGCCTTTCCAACTATCTTGAGATGGAGAATGCGAAATAGAAAATACTTTAACCCAACAGAAGAAAGTTAAACTCGAAACTGGAGCATTAAAAACAACAGCAAATCGGCCAAGTTCTCGGTGACCACTACGCTGCCGAACGGTTGCCGAACAAACAGTTTCGTTCCGTTCCGAAGTTCCATTCCGAAAACCTTCAAACTTTGAAGTGAAAACATCCGAACCTACTGTATATAGAGGACCATTTGCACATTTTAGTTGATTAAACAATGTTCAGCGAAGGAAGTCGAGCGCCGAGCACCAGTGGCGTGTGCAGGGTCCGGCAAACAACGAAACCAACAGCAGACCCGCTAATTATTTCACAAAACTGTTGAAATTGAAACGCTCGGGCTGGAAAGGCAGACAGACTTAAGACTCCGTCAGCGACATGGGCCCAGCGTAAGGGATGTTTTCTTCCCGGGAAAGCGTTTAAAGTAAACTTTGTCGTTCACTTTTATGCTCGTTATGCTCGTTTTTCTCCGTTCCGCGTCACAATAACTGCTGCTGACCCAACGTCTATATACGTAATTAGTTCGTCTCGATGCCCTCCCAACGTAGGCCCAACCCCAGAGGGATATCGGCGGATTGGTCGGCCGATTGGCCACCCCCGGCCGAACAAAAAGGGTGTCTTGCAAGGCTAATGGGAACTAATTTGCCATTTTTCTCGTTTTTATCACCCCGAATCGAACCGAACGGTTTGGGGCAGAATGGGCGAAAACCGGACGCCCCATCAATGGTGGAAAAATCAAAGTGCGTTAAAGTGTTTTCCACAATTTCCCTCCCAATGCTTCCATTACGCCACCCGCCGCCGCTCCAGGTCCACCGGACCGGGCCAGCCGAACGCGCATTTTTCCGTCCCATTGATGGCCCAATCTGCCATTAAAATTATCATAAATTCTTGCAGGATTTTCCGAATGCTTTTATGCTCACTGGCTCATTCACGGCGAAACAACGGGGCTGGCCAACCGCCGACACAGCGCGGGAAGCGGCGGCATGCTTTTTTGTTGTGGTGGGCTTATGGCAAAATAAAGAGCGAAATATGAGGTGGACCAGAAAGCACCCCTTGGCCTTGGTTCCAGACATTCCGAGTGGATAAGCACCCGAGCACGACACCCGCAATCCACCCCGGATAATGATGATGGCACACTTCCCGGCGGAATCATTGATTGCCTTAATGACATTACTTTCGTTCCCGGTTTCCCGGTGCGTCGGGGTCGGCCCAAAATCGGCCGATTTCTTCCGATCAACTGGCGCTCTGGAACTTTTCGCCTAAACTCCGATAGAGTTATGCTTCACAGTGCTTTCAAAATGGCCGTCCCCAAAAACCTGACGGTCCGTCTCCCTGCTGTACGCAATCGACACATCCACAAATTCCATCAACGACGCCGTTTGTGTCGCATCAAACATTGGCCGTGTCGAGCGCTTCTCAGACTGGAACGGGTGCCTGCCAAATGGCTATAAATATTTTACATTTTGCTTCAAGGGTGAGCATATTTTCACCACCATCATGTCGCACTCAGCGCTAGCCAAATTTGCAGCTGCGTTACTTCCAAGCCCTCATCGATATCGGAAGTGCTCAACAATACCATTTCGCGCCATCCCCGCGCATTCATTCATTTCCGGCGTACGATCAGTTCCCGCACGGCCTGAAAGCCTCCCAAACGGGCTTTTGTTTCCCGGCGAGCGGTTGGAGTGCTCCTACAGTCGGCCGACGGAAAGGTCTACTTTTTGTTAAATGGCCCCTGGTTGATCCCGGCAGCTCTGGCTAATGGAAAAGAAATGGCCACACCGCAAATCACGATAAATGACTCGGGGAAAATTGTTTTCAAATGGTCGGTACGACTCCATAATGGCGAAGGAAAATTCCCCCCCCCCTCCCCAACACGCTGACGCTGCCGGTCATCAACGCTTTGCACGGACCGAATGAAGAGGGTTTAAGCAATCGTTCTGTCATCGTTCCGGTGCTAATTAAGCGAAGTCGCTTATGACGTCGGTGTGCTCGCTCAAAAGCATGTAATAAAAATTGGAAGAAAAAAAATGGTCAAAATTTTGTTATAACTTTTTTGCCCACTCTCCCTCGCGTCACACATCACGAGCCCTCGAACATCGCGGAACAACAATCGGAAATAAAATGTTTTGCAAGATTAATGCTTGCTCTTCAACTATCCAATCAAAAAGCCAACTATCAATCAATCCCAATACGCTTCTGACCTTTTTTCGCCGGTCCAGAGCGGTCCTCGGATACCAATTTCACACTTCGGTGGCTTGTCAGCTCGCGAGAGCGACAGAGAGAGAGAGAGAGTCAGAAAAGAACAAAGTGTAAAGTGCAGCCACTCGTTACATATCGCTGCAAGCTGCGAGTGGGCCGGACTTCAAAGGAAAATTACAGGGCTGTCTTTCAAAGCACCGCAAACCGCGGTGTTTCGCAGTCCGCAGCTGGTAAACTCAA
>NW_026453861.1:32566-38729 GCF_943734635.1 Anopheles cruzii
TCGCTTATGACGTCGGTGTGCTCGCTCAAAAGCATGTAATAAAAATTGGAAGAAAAAAAATGGTCAAAATTTTGTTATAACTTTTTTGCCCACTCTCCCTCGCGTCACACATCACGAGCCCTCGAACATCGCGGAACAACAATCGGAAATAAAATGTTTTGCAAGATTAATGCTTGCTCTTCAACTATCCAATCAAAAAGCCAACTATCAATCAATCCCAATACGCTTCTGACCTTTTTTCGCCGGTCCAGAGCGGTCCTCGGATACCAATTTCACACTTCGGTGGCTTGTCAGCTCGCGAGAGCGACAGAGAGAGAGAGAGAGTCAGAAAAGAACAAAGTGTAAAGTGCAGCCACTCGTTACATATCGCTGCAAGCTGCGAGTGGGCCGGACTTCAAAGGAAAATTACAGGGCTGTCTTTCAAAGCACCGCAAACCGCGGTGTTTCGCAGTCCGCAGCTGGTAAACTCATTTAAAAATGCGGTCCATAAAAAAGGAGTTAATTTTCTTGCCTGTCATCCGAGGGAACGTGTGAAGCGAACGTCAACCTTAACGATACATTTTTATACACTACGTTAACGGAGGCTAAAGCGGGCGATAAGAAATTGAACTGCCAAATTTGCCTTCGGTAACAGTATGAAGCTACAGCTACAGCTTGAAAAAATGGTAGTAAGTTAGCTACAAACAGTTGAATTAACAGTTTGAGATACTTTAATGTATCAATTTGCAATTCGCTTGCTAGTTTTTGGTTTAGAACTCGGAGCGAACTACGGGAAAACGCCGGACACTAAGCGATTTCAGCAAGGATTTCAGTTAACTATAACCAATCCGAATTTTTAATGTTGGTCATAGGCCTTCTGGGTTGCGTCGAAGCCTAAGATTAATCAAAATTTCTCTTTTAAGACAACTATTCTTTGATATGCAAAAATTAAACATTTACATTTCGCATTTCTTGTACATTTTTGCCGAGAATTAGTATAGAGCACGGCAAAAAATACAATTTATCATCTTTAGTAGTGCAGCAAAAAAATACTACTGCTATTTTAAGAAAGCTCTTTTGGGTTTTTTACGGTCTTTTTTAAAATAGGTGCAAATGGCCATAAGAAACATAACACTGCCTTTATGAATTTTTGCATCTAGCATATCATTGTTCTTTTGTGCAATTGTACGTAAATTGAATGTGGATGAACTGTGAGTTGATATGAGATTTCATCAAAGTAAATGACGATACTTCTAAGATTGAAAATATCGAAAAAGAAAGATACGGTTCCGAATATATCCTTGGAGGAGCTTTTTAAGCGTCATAAACCGAATAAGTGAAATGAAAAATTTATTAAAAGACAAACTATGAGGCCTAATTATAAAAAAAATGTTGAATTTAATCAAACCACGTTCAAAGCAAATAAACAAGTATTAAAAACTCCGTAGATTCTTCCTGAAACCATCAATGTTCGCCTGCCCTATAGAAATTCCACGCAGTGGAGTGTGTTCATCTGCCCAACGTCAAACGTTAAAACTAAAATATTCAATGCACTCAATGTGAAATATTTAGAAAAAATCTGTTCTGATGTATGTGTTCTATAAAACCGATCCGTTCCTTTCGACAAGCCTAACTCGGGGACTTAAATTGAAACTTCATTTCTCTGTTGTGTTTTAAAGAAGCCAAATTATGGTTTTTCTTTGTCAATTCAGTGACAGCCATATTGACTTCTTCACTTTAAAAATTACAAGTATTCCTTCAAAAACGGGCACCCGTTAGTTAATGGAACTTGAAATGTTAGATCAGTTAGAGGAAAGTTTGTTTTTATTTTCAATTTTGCTCTCTAGTTTATTGCGTGATGTTTGTGGACTCAGCGACAGCACTCCCTAGACTATTCAAAAGGGATTGATTCATTGAAGTTTGACTCAGCCCCAAAAACAGATTTCTGTCGATTCTTGTGCTAAAACTTTACCTCACACGGTTTAGGTTTAAGGTTAAAATGCCACAAAACTTTACCCTCACCCTCGGAGGCCTACCACGAATATCCTTTCGTCCTCCAGGAGAACTGGCCACGAACAAACACTTGCACCATCGTCTTTATTATCGCAGATAAGTTCGACCCCGGAGCAGAAAGCCCTTCATGGCAAGCCTTCGTTTCGAAGCTCACTCACTGAACTGATCCCGGCTGTCGTGTATCGGTCACGCTACATAAGACCGTAAGACGACGAAAAAAGCGGCTGGGAAAAAAAGAGGCGCCCGGGAACCTTTTCGGGAGCATAACCCGACCTTTTTATGTCACAAATGGTGTGTTCTGTGACCACACACACACACACGTTGCACCGTTCCTTCTTTCGCACGTAGCGGCGAGGCCTTTTAACACCTGCACGGGAACCGTTTTGTCTGGCGGTGGCGGATTTTCCCGGTCGGTCCACCGTTCTCGGAGCCCAAAACTTTCATCACAGGCACCACCGAAGCTCCCGGGATCCCAAAGTCTGCCGTGTCTGCCCGGTATCGGTGGGTGGGTTTTATTTTTCTCTATCCGTGGCGCTAAGTTATGTTGCAGATAGTGTAAAGTAAATGGTGAAATCGAAAAACGGAACCAGAAAAAAAGGTAGACGCAGGCTCTCGGGCTCACGGTGTACGAGCCCCAAAATGGATGACCCATAAACATTCGAATGGTATAATTCATAAAAATAATCGCTCGCAACACTGCCCAGTGTCCGCCCGTAGGGGCCAAACGTATTAAAAATAGATGAAATATGAGATAAGTTCCTGGCCATTCTCATTCACCCGAGCATCGCTCGCCGGGCTGGCTGCTGTTCGGTTATTGGGCGTTGGTTGGACCGCAATTTCCTATAGTTTGCAGTCAAAACCGAAAAACGACGGTAGCGAAAACAAAAATTATGTTTCGGTGAGAAAAATGACTCGTAAATAAACAAGGCTCCGAAGCAAATATGGTTCCCCGCTGAGCGAAGAATTATGTCGGACCGAGCCGGATGGTGAAAAACGACAACTAGCGGTTTCACTTGAGGACTAGAATGTGGTAAAGAACGGACCAATTCATTCGTGAAGCCCTAAAGCGCAACACACAGCCGGTGCCAGGAAGAAGGTGCCGAAAATTATTTCGTCCTAACAACATTATCTCTACATCAGCCCGTCACGGTATCATATTTTCTTCATACATTTAAATAATTTACGAGCGTAGCAGGATCAATTTCGTACTCCTATTAAAATGCAGCTTTTTCTCCCTAATACATGAATTTGTGTACCAATGAATATGTTTTTTGATCAATGAAAATAAAGAATCAAAACAAGAAAAGAGTAGAAACTGTATGGCAGCCACCAAAACCTCAGAGCACCCTTAGACCTTCCAAATAAAAAAAAACTTTCCTTACAGGTTAAAATGAGAAATTGCCCTTTGAACCTTCTTGGCTACTGTACTCGTCGTCCACATGGTTTCATGTAACAGTCTTTTGCTGTCCACAAATCCTTTATTTTCAAAGATTGTAACTTAACGTACATGTCATTCTATTGAAGATTTGAATAAATATTAAATCTAATAAACGGTTTAACCACGAATCGATATTACATTTATCGTAACAAGAATGAGAACGAAATACGTAAGATGAACGAATCCGCGTCAAAGACGTGTAAAATAAATTTAAAATCGTAACAAAGCATAAGTAATATGGGGTTTGAAGTTTCTGTAGCTTTGAACGCAATTTTCGTACCACACAAAATGGGTCAGAAACTTACAACTCTATCAACATAACGCGCCTTCTAAATTCGTTTTGCAACAAACGGGTCACTCAAAGTGGACCATCTTCTAACGCGACCCAGGGTTTAAGATCTCGTCCCACTAAATCGCACCACGCTAAACCTATCGAACCCATCGCGTGCTATTGTATATTCCAATTGCCATGAAATTGACGTGAACGGGCGTAACGTTCCATCCCCTCGTCAAGGTGTAAAAGACACTCAGGAGATTTCAACCAGATTCGGAAAACCGGAATGTACATCCTTTCCAATTTATGCACCAACTTCGTACCAATCGATACTCTGACCCAAGGGCCCTCACTTTTTGGAGGGGCCTACGGCTTCATATGGCTCTTAAATCTTTTTCTCTCCAAGTCAACGAGGCAACTGTTCGGTGGAGAAACACCAAGCCATCACCGTTCCGGGCAGCGCATTAAGTGCCACGGCCGCTCATCACACACAGTTTTCCAGCGCCCGGAAAAAGCCCCATCGAATGTGCGCCTCAGAAAAGCCTCCCACAACTTTCCACTCCCCTGCGGGTCTACGTTCGTGGCTTTTCCG
The DNA here is from genome assembly GCF_943734635.1 of Anopheles cruzii. NCBI lineage: Eukaryota > Metazoa > Arthropoda > Insecta > Diptera > Culicidae > Anopheles > Anopheles cruzii. The sequence continues at coordinate 36,863 of NW_026453861.1, forward strand.
TTCTGTTTCCTGTTCGCCCGGGAAATGTAATCATCACGTTCGATCGATACGTTCTGTTTCCGAGGGTTTTCTGAAAGTTCCCGCTCACGGTGGAGTTTCTTCATTAATGTTTAAAGCACGGAACAACTATTTGACAGTCATCAATTGGAAGGCTGGCAGCCGCCTGCGGTCCGGAGGAGCGAAGGACAGGAAATTCGACGAGGAAGGTTCGTTAGAGATGAAAGAACACATTACTTACACATCGCCGGATTTTCCTCGTCCAAAGTCGGCAGCAACACGGCGGCACGGTGAAATGAAAACAAAACCGTTCGCAATCTCCGCCGTCCTTGCAGACTTGCGCCGGCCACACATGGGAATGTGTGTGGAGGGCAGGGCCACCCTGTGACAATAAAATGCTTAACCCTCGTTCGGCGTTCCGATGCCGCTTTCGTGATTAATAATCAATCGACTGTGAGATTTCATTAGGAGATTTTCCGCCAACGGACTCCCGCGATTCACAGTGTTTGAGGCTGGCTTTGCGCTTCTTTTGCTCATCATACCGTAATCACGCTACAATGGATGTCGATGGGTTGTAATTAGTAAGCCGGCCAGAGGGTGTAATTTACGTATCAAGGTTTTTACCCTTTTTACAGAGCCAATGACCAGAGATGAGCGGATCGGTTGGTATACTCCCGCAGGGGTAGGGTCAAAAACATCGCTGTTACAAAGCGCTTCCATTATTCGTCGTGCCTTTTCATTCGATTTAGCGTCCTTCGGTAGCTCAATAGACGTTCGTTGGACGTCCTTTCCGATGCAATTTGTACTAATCAGTAAAAGTGGATGTAATCAGATGAAACCGATATGATCAGATGACGCATCCCATCAAATTGAACAGTACTTTGTCACACTATGAGCAGTCTTTGTTACCTTTAGTTAAATGTTTTTTGCAGGTAACTCTAAATAACCCATACCAGAGTTGGTTCACATGCTTCCGTTCAACGATAATATAATCCGAATAAACAAACCTTAAACCGAAATCACAGTTACGCAATTATTGCATCGTTCACTATATACATTTCAATTGCACAATCTTGAAACGGGTTTAAACAACACTGTTGCTACCATAACCAATAACGTGTTAATTAAAACGAATCTGCATGGCTTCATGTTACTGTTTCTTGTCGAGTGGATATGGAATTTTGTAGAGAGTTTATGAAGTGGGTTTGCAGACATTGGCTACCGGTTCATACCGACCAAACAAACATATCGGTCACGTGAAAAACTGGCGCTCTCAAAACAAAAACCGGAAAACACCCTCTCTGAAACATGTTCCAAATGAAAGCATAAAACACGCACCTCATCGAAAAGCCAACCTGCTTCGTGGAAAGTTTCCGCTCTTTTGCACCCCACTGTCGGAAAGTCAGAAAGTGGAAAATTGTAGCTGCATTACAATCCTCGGGATGACACATTGAAGTAACGCTTATCCTCGTTTCCCGTGCAGTCAAGGACACTGTCTACGGTGCCTCCCATCTTCACCCACCTTCGGGATGTGCGCCCTTTTTATTGCGCCCTTTTTACGAAGGTTTTCAATTTACCCCTCGGCTGGGTTATCGAGGCGCAACGGCTGCACAACGAGCGGCAACGTCGACCGTGCGAGCACTGACTTTATTCAATTGAAACCATTTACATCATGGTTCAGTTGGCTTCAACGTTCGACAGCCTGCGCTCTGGCGCTGCCTGCTATCGTGTGGATCCTACCGAAGCCAGACACACTATGGAGGAAAGAGCAGGAACAATAATGGGGTGAGCAAACTTTCAAGAGCGCACACCCAGGCCCAGGATACCATAAACGTTGTGGTGCTCTCTGCCCTCGGATGTGACTAACCAG
>NW_026453861.1:39229-83397 GCF_943734635.1 Anopheles cruzii
TACCATAAACGTTGTGGTGCTCTCTGCCCTCGGATGTGACTAACCAGCAAATAAGTCGTTTAACTGGGCCTTGAATGACTTTATTTTGTGTTACACGCGATGCTGCATAACAATTGCGATTGCTGCTGTTCCTTATTGGACACCACCCAGCAGCGGGCATGACACGATTTGACAGAAACATTTGCATTGAGATGGTTGATTTGTGGACGTTTCGTGCCAAACGTGCAAATACACGCGAGCACAAGTTGTGAGCAAACATCACCTAACCTGGTTTGAATTGTATGAAATGGATAAATTTTTCAATATTTGTGTATCTCAAACATGATTATTTTTATCAATGGAGGATAGTTATCCAACCATCGGTTGGTACCGCCCCAAAGTGGGCTCCAATCCAATCCGTTCCGCACCGACAAACGTTGAGTCAACGGCTTCCAGCAAAGTTCAGCTGATTTTGGCTAATGGTGTAGTGCACCACTCAACCATAAAAGCATTCTTTGCCAATATTTGCTCATTTATTTTTCATATTTCATCATCCATGCATTGTGGCTGGATGGTACGGTACGCGTCTCTCCGATCTTGGCACTCTCCGCCTCCGCCTAGCTTTATTGTTCCGTCTGGCCGTAGCAGCATAACTTATGCGATTTGCTCGTTGTGTGCACGATTGCTGGTAAGTTGTAGTTCTTGCCACATGCTCCACCGAGCAGCATTGGTTCGTAAAATTGGCTCTATGGCGTCGAGAGAAGGAAATGCTCGATCGCGCTCATCACTCCGTAAGTGCACTCGAGAGGGACACAAAAGATGGAACGCTCAATAGTAAGCAGAACGAATGAAACGTACGTGCCGTTTCGCGCATTTTGTTGGAGCTGTAAACTATTGGACACCGGTACAGCAAATGACTATGTTTTATGTGTACATTATTTGCATCACAAATAGTGAAACAAGTTATATTGTTTTCTTAAAAATTGTGCAACATGATGGCATGATTTTAATAAAATAAATTGACAAATTCTACAAATGGGAAATCAATTCGTTCAAAATATGACTACATATTTGAAATCATACACCAGATACCAGTGCACGGTACATTATAATTCAAGGTGAATAATAAATAGTCATGGAGAAATACTCTACTACTTCATTGCTTTTTTCAGAACCAATGGAGACGCATGGTGTTAGCTGAAAATTAGCTCTTCCCAAATCGTGCTATTACAGACAATTGACGTATTCTTATTAATGAATCCATCTAGTTAATAGTTTTTGAAAACAAAAGCACATTCTCCCACGAGTAAGAAGGAACAAGTACGAAGCATTTATCAGATTTGATTAGTTTATATTTTTACAAATAAAACAATTTTATAATAATCATGATGGAGGCGCATGGTGCTTGTTATAATTTTTGTATAAGGAACTATGGATGCTAATTGAAAGAAAACACAAAATGCTGTCATCGGATTATACTGTTAGCTGCCCAATTTAATTTGTTATTTTATAATAGCATAAATTTTACAGCGACGCCTATGGTATTTATGTACGTGACATAAATCAAATTAAGATTTGTAATCGGTTAAACACATACAACAGACAGCTTATAAACGTGCTAAACACCTTCAAAATAAGAAATCTCTCATCTGAAAATATGCAGCGTGTTATGATAATTCTTTTTTTATCGTTGTGTGTGTTACATTAGCCAATCATAAAGTGTGGTATCTCATTATGATATTGCCGTGCCGTGGCGTACGTTGCCCATAACAATTCACGTTTGACGAGAAGAAAATCATTTCTGGCTTGACAATGGGGGGAAATTAAGGCAGCCTGCCAGCTGCGCAACGGTCGTTAGCGTGACGTAATGCATATGCATCACGTGTGTCATTTCGAATTTGTCACCCAGCCCGAAGGAACGCAATACGTGCTTGGCCTAATTTTCGCCCACCGCACTTTTGACAGCTTACCACCGCCTACAAGAGGTGGAACATGAGCAAAATAATGTCGTAATTATCCTTAATTTTTAATGACGATATTACCGACCGCATGGTCAGCGAAAACATGTCCCGGAATCGTCACGGGGAACTAACACGATGGTGCGGCCGTATCAGACAGATTGGGTCATACCAGGCACCCGCAGATCGACGAACCGGGAATAATTGATCAGCGCTAAAATATTCATCCGTTTCTGGTCCTGGAGTACGATACGCGAGCCCTACACGGACCATTCAACGGTCCACACCCATTAACCTTACCTCCACACTCAATTTGTGCCAACTCCTTTCCGACTGTTTTTCGCCCTTGCAGCCAACATTAAAACAACTCTCTCACCAAGCACACTGTACACTTGTTTATCAAGCGCCCAACGTGGTTGTACGTGACACATGATTCGGCACTCTATGCATTGGTTCGATTTTCTTTGTACCATACAGATTATGGAATTTCGGACTCCAACCTTCAGCTTGAGACAAAATTGATGTTTCCATTCATAAATAATGATAATCAAATATATGTGACACATATTTTCAATCCATCGGCCCAAAGCACCTTCAAGCATGGAATTTTAGGTAACAAAGTGGTGCAATCTGTTTATTACTACGTAACGTGAAATTAAATCATGCTCGATCGTTGGAATAGTGTGAACGCAACATTCGAACATCAATCGTTAAACAAAATAGTAATAAAACGGATATGGTGGAGGCGCATGGTACTCGCTGATAATAGATGGTTATGATGATGATAATAATGAGGAGTTATCAAAATTACGTCATAAGTTAACCAAAACATGTACAATAATTTGTGAATAGTTTCAAAATCTGAATTTCTCCACCGAACAGTTGCCTCGTTGACTTGGAGAGAAAAAGATTTAAGAGCCATATGAAGCCGTAGGCCCCTCCAAAAAGTGAGGGCCCTTGGGTCAGAGTATCGATTGGTACGAAGTTGGTGCATAAATTGGAAAGGATGTACATTCCGGTTTTCCGAATCTGGTTGAAATCTCCTGAGTGTCTTTTACACCTTGACGAGGGGATGGAACGTTACGCCCGTTCACGTCAATTTCATGGCAATTGGAATATACAATAGCACGCGATGGGTTCGATAGGTTTAGCGTGGTGCGATTTAGTGGGACGAGATCTTAAACCCTGGGTCGCGTTAGAAGATGGTCCACTTTGAGTGACCCGTTTGTTGCAAAACGAATTTAGAAGGCGCGTTATGTTGATAGAGTTGTAAGTTTCTGACCCATTTTGTGTGGTACGAAAATTGCGTTCAAAGCTACAGAAACTTCAAACCCCATATTACTTATGCTTTGTTACGATTTTAAATTTATTTTACACGTCTTTGACGCGGATTCGTTCATCTTACGTATTTCGTTCTCATTCTTGTTACGATAAATGTAATATCGATTCGTGGTTAAACCGTTTATTAGATTTAATATTTATTCAAATCTTCAATAGAATGACATGTACGTTAAGTTACAATCTTTGAAAATAAAGGATTTGTGGACAGCAAAAGACTGTTACATGAAACCATGTGGACGACGAGTACAGTAGCCAAGAAGGTTCAAAGGGCAATTTCTCATTTTAACCTGTAAGGAAAGTTTTTTTTTATTTGGAAGGTCTAAGGGTGCTCTGAGGTTTTGGTGGCTGCCATACAGTTTCTACTCTTTTCTTGTTTTGATTCTTTATTTTCATTGATCAAAAAACATATTCATTGGTACACAAATTCATGTATTAGGGAGAAAAAGCTGCATTTTAATAGGAGTACGAAATTGATCCTGCTACGCTCGTAAATTATTTAAATGTATGAAGAAAATATGATAAAACATACATTTTACTGCTGCCATGCCTTACCAACGGAATGTACTTTCGTAATGATTTCGCAGTAAATTTGTTCAGAACTTTTTTATTTTCATAACCTACAATTTACAACAATTTTGCTCACAATTTTGCGATGTCTTACAACAATTTTGCTCAAAAGGTTAATTTAACTTTGCTTAAATTTCCTAGAATTCGACGTCCGCTTGTAGTTGAAATATTTCACTTGTAAAAGATTAACTAATTATGAAATTGAACTATATTGCTTGTATAAACAATTGTTAGCTGTTTTATTTACAAAAAAAACTTGCAAATTTTGTCTGCTTGGCTTTATTTTGAACCTCAATGCCACAGTGGCAACTACAAGCTGGTTTCGAGACCTGTCATCGGGTTTACAAATGAGGTGATGTTGCCACAGATATTGCGGTTTCATACCCTACTTTTCGGTGAATTGCATATCAAATAGCGTGAACTAATTAAAAAGCCCAAATTGCCCCCGTTTTCCGGAAGGTCCCTGCCAACTTTCTGCCATTCTATCTCTTTTCCGCTTTCCGCATATCAGATTGGGTACCTTCTTCTACAGTAGCAATTAGGGGAGATATCTAATTTCTTGAGGGCGCAATCAATTTGATCAGTCGGCCGCCCCCGTCCGAGTTTCTTCCAGATGCTCTGTTCTGGATGTTGTGTCTGCTAATTAAAAGGTTCTCCTTCTTTGGTTGTTTCCGGGCTGTAGGACGGTTGCGCCCTACCGCAGACCATCGGCCGCAGTTGAGAAAACCCAAATCTAGCAACACTCATAAATGGACCAATCGTTCAGTCACAGGAAGTCCAGCTTAAAGGAGCGTACGCATTTGATTCCTAGAGCTAGGCTGGGGTTTTCCCAGACCTTAGACTGACTGGGTAAGACGGGAGTTATTGCGCAGGACAAATACAGCAGACTAGCTAATTTCCCATTTCTTGATTAAATTCATGGCTTGCTCGGGCAAACGACCAAGATTGCCGACTTATTGGTGTCTGACGGAAGAGATTTCATTCTTGACCTCTTGTCCTGGCAAATGGCATTGAACGAAGTAGCGCTTAATACGATTCACTTTTGATCTAATAAATGAGTGAAAAGTGAAAACACCACTTCCACCTTGAATGGGGGATGAATGTTTTTTTGAGATCCAAATGGTGGCATCTTGAATTCTAAGCACGAATGTAGAGATTCATTCAGATTAAAGGTAACACTAAGTGCTTGTAACCGTTATTATATTTTCTCAAATCTACGCTAAGTTTCCGGACAAAATCAGACATCAGGGACGCATTTTTTCATGGTACTAATTCATATCGGCATGGCGACGTCGTGCAAGATGATGCAAGATGTTGTTTCCTGGCTAGTTTCGTTCATGCTTTATTTAATACAACATGTCTTTTGATTGTTTTTATTAGAGTATTATCCTAATACTGTCACTTTTTGTGTGCGACGTAGCTCACAAAAAAATCACAGCATTTTTGAATTTGGTTGCATCTAGTTATCTTTAAACGTAGGGATTGAAGTTCTATCTTAAGTCTATAGTAAATCACATCATCGATAAATGGCAACTTTTTTTGTATATTTAATTTAAATTACCAAGGTTTCGAGCTATGAGCTAAAATTGATTTATAGATTTTATTTAATGTGGTCTTAGTGGAAAAACGGAAAGAAAACGAAAACGAAAAAAAAAATGTTTTTAAATGCTTGTGAAGATTCAATGTAACAAACCTTAAATATTCGAGCAATAACTATTTAATCGTAATAAATGTTATGTGCTTAACAATCTACTACTCAACATGATTATCATTATGTTTATGAGCTGCATATACAATTCAGAAGAAAACATTCAACACTAATGACAACGTTTACAGTTCAAACAAAGTAACTTGTTTCAAAACCCACCACCGGCTTATTGGGGGTTAACATAAGAAAATACTGGCACCGTTGAAGAGGGCACAAGTGAAAAACGAAACTTTTACGTCAGTGGCCTCGGGTAGGCAGAGACCTTTCTGTCTAAAATAAAAAGAAAAATACCCACGATCTTCGGGCGATACAACTCGTCGCCGGCGAGTTTGTAAATTGACTTAAGTTTCTCCGCTCGCTCATTTGGATGGTGCTTCGGTGGCGGTAAATAAAAAAGACGCCTCATGGGTTATCATATTTTCCCTTCCCCGTTTAAATCATCCGTCGGGACGGAAGCGGACGGATGAAAGGCGACGCGAACCGTTATCCAATAAATAATAAAAATAAAAATACTGTAGCTACGATAATCTTGTTACTTGAGTGTTGTGGCCCAGCGTTGGGGTGGATTTGAGGTCCCTGTTTCCATTCTCATCGCCCCGACCATCTGGGGACTGCCGAGCTGCAGGAGAAACATCATCCATTTGTGACACGTTTTCTCCTCGGCATTCGCGGAAACGATTTAACCTCTCATTTTCTACCCGTTTTCATCCGTCGCTTATTTACTCGCTGTATTTCGTGCTAAAAGTTGAAAGATGTGGAAATAAGCAATCCGCAAAGTCTTGACTCAAAATGTCTGCTGTTGAACTTTTCAGCGAACCGCGAGAAAATTCGCTTCGCTCGGTGATGGTGCCAGTCACTTTTTATGCTTACCTTGTTCGGCTGCCATTCAGGGCTGCAAGTTTATGTGCACTACCAAAGGATGGCTGTAAACTTGGTGTCCTTGACCACCAAAGCAGCCAGCCCTGGTTGCTTTGCTCGATCGAAAAAAGAGACAGGAAAAGCATAATATGCTCGAAAAGCTCGACATCAAAGTAGCAAAATCTCAACTCTCAACGGTGCTTGGCAAATGAATCTCCCCAAAGAAGAGATGAGCAAAACGTTGCTCGATGGGGCGTGGACGGCGGGAATTAAATCAAGCGCTCAAATATCAATCAAAGTCTAGTTTCAAATCCCACGTGCGAGCACACAGTGGGCACAAACCGCACACCATTACCTAGGCTAACCACAAATAAAACCAGGCTCACTGTGCTACCGAGTTGTCGGGAAAGGGGTGTCGTGGACATTGTTTGAATGAAATAATCGCATTAAACCAACGCTCAGCATAGCTTGTGCTTGCGGATGATGCTTCAGCCATTGTGCGTAATCGCTTCGGAGTTACAAAGAGCCGCCATGGAGGGAAGTATCAGGCGTACAAATAGAAAACCGCCGTTTTTTCTCATGATTTGAGGCTTTATTGTAAAAAACTCCTTACAAACTCATTCTTCAAAGTAATTGCCATTGTTAGCAACAACTTTTTCCCACAATTTGGGCAGCTTTTAAATTCCTTGTCGGAAAAATTTGTCATCTTTCGACGTGATCCATTCATTGATCCAATTTTTGATGTCCTCGAAAGAACGGAAGCGCTGCTCGGCCAGGTCATGCGTCATCAATCGGAATAAATAGTAGTCTGACGGGGCGATGTCTGGAGAGTAGGGCGGGGGGGTAGTATGTGCCATTATAATGTTTCCAGGTATGTTTTCACGACTTTGGAAACATGTGGTCGAGCGTTGTCGTGAAGAAGGATAACTTTGTCGTGTCTTTCTGAATATTGACGCCGTTTTTCCTTCAACGCTCTACTCAGCCGCATTAGTTGTGTCCGATACAGGGCTCCTATAATGGTTTCGCCTGGTTGCAATAGTTCGTAATAGACAACGCCGAGCTGTTCCCACCAAATACAGAGCATCAGCTTCGAGCCATGAATGTTCGGTTTAGCTGTAGATGTTGATGCATGGCCGGGAAGCCCCCACGATTTTTTACGCTTTGGGTTATCATAGTGTATCCACTTTTCATCCCCGGTCACGATGCGATGTAAAAAACCTTTTATTTTTGCAGTTTAAGGAGTTGCTCGCAAATGCAAAGGCGCCGTTCGATGTCCCTCGGCTTCAACTCGTGCGGCACCCAGTATCCTAGTTTCTGGATCATTTCTAGGGCTTTTAGCCGATGCGATATTGCTTGTTGCGTCACGCCCAATAAGTCTGCAAGTTCCTGTTGCGTTCAACAAGCATTTTCTTCCAGCAAAGTTTTCACCTCGGCATGTTCGAACTTTTTCACCGGTCCGGGACGCTCCTTGTCTTGCACGTCATAATCGCCGTTTTTGAACTTGCAAAACCACTCCCGACACATTCTTTCACTAATGCAGGCTTCACCATAAACTTCTACTATCGTTCGATGCGCTTCAGCTGCATTTTTTTTAGCATGAAACGCAAAAAGCAACACTTCCCGCAAATGGCTCTTGTTCGGCTCAAATTGCGCCATGTTCGCACATGAATAACACAAAGCAGAGTGAAAATAATCAAACGAGATTTTGTGGAGTTGTTGACAGATGCCTCAACTGTCATTGCCAGGGTTTTGCATATTTTTATCGTTTAATTTGCAGCTGCTAGCGCAGCCTATGAGAAAACGGCGGTTTTCTAGTTGTACGCCTGATATTTTGATCATCATCATCGGTCAAACAATCGGCTTGTGTAGGTATTGGCGGAGTAGTGAGGTATTTGCGTACAACACCATCATACTTAATACTGCAAGTGTTTTTATGATCAACTAATTCGAGTCGCATTAGGACTAATGTTGGATCGTTCTGATTCGATCAGCTATGTAAATGGACCTGGGTTTTCAATGCTTCAAGTGGTGCACTACGGAAACTAATCTCTTATGAAGCACAAACCTGTTTGAAGACTTGCTCTTTTATTATGTACATAGTACGTGGAAACTGTTCCGCGCAAGTTTGTAATATCGAAGTGAATTTTAGATGGCAGTGTTTAAACGAACGGCTGGGCCAGTTTATATCAAAGAAATAACATTAGTGTTCTTTCTATTGTATTGTGACTTTTGCGAATAGTTTAAAGTTATAGTGAAAAATCAATAATATGGTGAATATGTGGAATATGGTGAATAGTTACATATAGTGGGGTGTTCAATAAGTTTTTAGGTTCAGTATCAGAGGGCGCTGCTACTAGCCTAATTTATTTTTGTTACGGTGATACACTATTTATAGGAACGTGTGATAATTTGTCAATTCGTTTCCTTGTTTATAAGCCATTTAGTATCGACATGTCAAAGTATTTTTGAATTTTACAATGGGAAAAGTCAAGTATCGTGGCTAAATTGAAATTTGTTTTGGGAAAGTTTAAAAGCATAGGAAATTTATGAAAGTGTTGGAAGTGTATAAGGACTCTCCGCCTTCAATTAGCACATCAGGGAGGTTTCTGAGTTTAAACGTGGTCGTACTAGCCTTCAAGACGATTCACGTCAAAACGTTCAAAAACAGCAGCGAACCCTGACATCGTAAGAAAAATAGTATTGTAGTATTGGAAAATCGTGGAGTGACTGAAAGAGATTTAGCAGAAGCCCTTGGCAGCTTATTGAGTAGTGTAAGCAATATTTTGACCCGGGGATTTGGTTTCAGAAAACCGTGTGCGTAATAGGTGCTCTGGAAGAAAACCACATTCAAATGCAACTTTCTCGGCAGCATTTAGAGCGTTTTCGAAAGGATAAAGTGGATTTTGTGCGTCGGCTCATCACTATGGATGAGACTTGGGTCTATCACCATAATCCGAGGTCAAAACAAGAGGCTAAGGAGGGGCTCTTCGGCTCCGAAACGAGTTCGTGTCCAGAAAAAGCCAAGAAGTTATTGGCATCAGTTTTTTGGGATGGGAAAGGAATGTTGTTTGTGGATATCCTGCAAACTGGTAGAATAATAAATTCTAAATATTACTGTAACCTCATGGGTGAATGAAGAAAGTTGTGTAAAAAGACTTGGTTTGCAGAAGAAAAAAATCCCTTTTCATCAGGACAAAGCACCATGTCACAAGAGCATTTTGACAATGGCATAAATCTATACGTTACTTGAAAGATGGCGTTCCTTATTGTTAGTCAACGGCTCTAAGCAGAAAACATTAAAGACTCAGACATTTTTATCGAAAGCATTTAGTAGACGCTACCATAGGAAAGAAAACAATATCAACGGTTTAAATCACATCAAAGGTAGCTTTGGAAACTAAAAAATCGACAACAACTTCTGCAGAATTACCTTATCCTGTGTCTCAGTTTTCACAAAAAGTTTGTAAGTAATGTTGATATCGACGTCCATTGAAAGAAGGTACCTGCAAAGCCGGTTCGCTAGTTTCGAGACCTACGGAAACACTTCCGGATACTATGGAGAAGAAAAAGCCGCCCGTACATTAAGGTGAGAGGAAAATTTACTGTTTGATTGATCATCGCTACCACCCGTCGGGTTTTGTCGCACCTCAAGCCCAACGGAATGTTAAAGAGGGGTGGCGACAGGAAACCGGAAGCCGATGGCCGACGCCAATGGCGCGGGAAAAGTCGAGACAAATTAACATTTTTATATTCAATTTGACGTCTCTATTCGTCATTCACCGTTGGTCGCTGGGGCTTCAAGGGAGCGTCGAGCAAGGACATGGTCACTTAGCTGAAGTCACTGTAGGCGCTCCCCGGTAGCAGGATATGCCTTACGGAGTCCTTCCCCCAGGCATTCCATCCATGCGCTGACCCTTGACTTCATCCTTCGGGTTGAAAACCGGCGTATGTGTGTGTGCGCACTTATTGAGTGGCTTATTTACGTTTCATTAAAATGGTTACGATTCACCTTCCGGACCTAGTCCGGCCATGGCCCACCGCCGGTTATGTTGGGCCAGATGGAGCGAGTTATTCATTTCCTGTTAGTACTTCGGTGTCAACCGCAAGAAGAACGGTGCGACCTGGAGGAAGTCACTTTCCGGGTAGCCAACAGAAAGGAACAATAGCATATTTATCGATTATTTGTTATATTTGTTTGCCTTTGCTGATTGGAGATGGAACCTGTCCCAAGGGAAAGGGGCGGCCTGACCCGAGGGGCTGGGAAATAGGCTAAATAAACAGTGACGCCAGTGTTGCGTGGCGCCATTTGTGACAATTTCCCAACGATTCGTGCTGACGGCACGAATTTTGCTGGAAATGCAAAACCACCCGCAACGCACCGGATAGGACATGGTTCAACAAATCATTGCCAACCGAGAAAGGCCAAACAAAAAAACATCCTTGACGGTAGAAAAAAGAAAGACAACTCCTAGCTAGGAAGAAAAACAATAACAAGCAAACGGCGGTGGACGAATCCGGCGGAAATGCTTTGCCGCCGGAACGTTTAATGAAAACTAATGAAGTAGGACGGGGCGATCCGGCGGGCATCGTAAAATCTTAACGACCGACGGTCGCAGGCAGTTAAAAAAGTCCATAAAACGAGCAGCTAATAGGGCTCGGCGTGTGTCGTTCGCGTTGCTCCGCCGGAAAATTCAATCACACGCATGCGGCGATTTGTTTCGTGATTTCATGAGCGAGAGCGCCGTGTTTGATGGTTCACGTTTCAACATTTGGTTAATTTACGATCATTTTATCAAGATTTTCGGTCAATCAATCGGCGCTGAGGTGGATAAAAATTGACAGCTGAGTCAAGAATTGGTGAATATTTTTCGGTAGATTTCAGTTTGCCTCCCTCTTCCCTCTCGGTTAGTTTAAGTGACAAACGAGGAACAGTTTAATTTAATTAGATCGATGGACATAAGTACGTTTGCTCAATTTATTATTATTTTTTATTAGCTTTCGTTCGTGTACGTTACGCCGTATAAGTTCATATTACGAGACGATTTTATGAGACTATTATGAGTTCACATTATGCAACCTTCATGTTATGGGAAGTCTGAAAACTTGTTGAACTATATCAAAACGAACCAATAAAAACCCTGCCCTTTAAACATTATTTTCTTACCCACAGAAATGCGTGTCGTTGACGCTTTCTCTGGATATGACATAATTTCCAGAAAAACATGAATACTAATTCGTCCAAACAAACCGCTAATGCGCAAATTAAAAACCCTCGCATAAAGCCATTTACTGCCGGTATAATGTCCAAACGCCGGTATGCTCTGTCGGCTTGGAAAATACCTTCAGCTCAAAAAGGATCCGCGATCCCACGCGAAGCCGGAGCACACGTTCAGCAAATCGTAAAACGATGGAATTTTCCTAATTCCCGCCACAATGCACAGTGATGCACGGGGGCGTTTGGTTGGCTGCCCGGTTCGGAATTTTCCATGGCACCCGAGCATAAAGTCCACAGTCCTTTTCGAATACCGGACCGGGTGTTGACCTTTTATACTTTTTAAGGTGCTCTGGCGCAGGCCGGCCGGATGAGGTATTTTAATGTAAATCGGGAAGCATAAAAAACCACATTTTTCAACGCTTCGGTTTTGTGTGCCCCCGACGCTTGCTGGCCAAACAATGGGCTTCCGTTGACAAAATGGCACGCACGGCCCAAAAAAAAAACGGAGTCCTTTTTCCAACACCAGAGGACCCCAAAATCGTTCGCTCCGGAACCGTTACTGGACGGGGTTTGCGTTTGCGACAATGAGTGCTAGGATACTGGACCCGGGAATTACAGAAATGACTGTCAACAAACAAAAGTAACCGCCAGCCGAGTCCAGCGTCCACCGTCGTCGCAAGGACTCCGGTCTTCCGGTTGTTGGGTGCCGGTTTTATTTGGCCGGTCGTTGTCCTTTTTTTCGCTCGCAGTAGATCCTTTTTCGAGCAGGTGTGTGCAGGGTGTTGTCCGCAGTACGCGTGGAAAGTCGACACGGAGTTCAGGCACCGAAAAGAAGGACGAAAGCAAGAAAACATCAATTATTTAGATTTATGAGCAGCGCGGTTATAAAAGGGGAGGATTTATTTGATATAAAACTGTTTTGAATATTTCAACAAGATTTACACTACGCGCTGGTTACCGGACCACGGCCACCTGCCGAAGGAGTCACCTTTCGGCCCGATGCACCGTTCGTTCAGCGTTGTCGGTTAATGGAGGAATCTTGTGTAGTGTGTAGGGCAGCACGATATCTGAGACCCTGCATTCGGGCACATTTAGTTGAGAGGTTAAACCTGAAGGTTACAAGGCGTTAACTCTTTCCTAACCTTCAAGGGGTTCGAGTTGCGTCGTTGAGTTTTCCCTCGTTCCAGATACCCGTCAGCTGCGGGACGGTCCCGTCATGAAAGGATGCGGAAACCGGGGCCATGAATATAGAAATTAATTACATGATTAAATATGTATTATCATAACGCTCTGCACCCGAAACCGAATGGGTGGCAAGGTGAGCATCATAAAGATGATGGAACAGTGGCGCTGAAGTTTAAAGATTTTGTCTCACGCACGCTGCTCTGGATCGTGTCACCGACTTCAGAAGGTGGATATTGTCCACCCACGTCCTCCCTGCAATCCCGTGTTGGGTGTTGGAATACAATTTCATACCTCTTAAGTAGATTAACCGTCGTTTACGGCTAGATGTAGCAAATTTCGCCCTTGTGCTGCCGGGAACGACGCTTTATCGTCGCACTACTACGTGATGTCGATGTGGCGTGAATATGTCCCTGGTCGGGAGTCTCATGATGCTTGATAAGCCAACCATTTTGCCCATACCGAAGTGTACGTTTTGACTGGCAGACACACAGAGATTGGCTGGTTAATGAACGAACATTGTGTAACTCTTGTAAGCGTAATAAAAAGACGATAGATATGTGAATTCATTAACATATAAGGTTGGGGAAAAAGTAATCCATTATTTTTGGGTCAAATTCAAAACATTATTTAAGATACTTCCGATGGTTCGATTTACGTCAAATATGTACCGTTTTGTTGGAAAATTTGTTGTCTTTTCAAAGGTAGGTTGGTAATGCCTCTTTTGTAAAAGGCTTAGTCGTTGTTGACGAAAAACTGGAGCAATCCATTTTTACAACCCTTTTTTGATCTCAGTTTTTCATCACTCAGGAAATTTTATAATGCGCGAAAAAGGTGTCAATCGCTTGGTGCAAGGTTTGGACTATACGGTGGATGCATTTTAATGTCCCAACCAAGCTCCCGGACTTTTTGGCGAGTCACTAAAGTCGTGCGTGACATTTCGTTGTCCTGATGGAACACAACATCTCTTCCGTTGGCCGATTCTGGTCGTTTCTGGTCAATTGCCAGCTTCGAACGGTGCAGTCATTGACAGTAGGGATTCGAATTTAGTGTTTGACTACACGGAAGCAACTCATAATAAACGGTTCCTTTCGAGTCCGACCATATACCCAGTAGAACCTTGCTAGCCGTGAGTCCTGGTTTGATCACCGGTTAAGCTGCTTCACCACGCTTAGATCACGATCATTTTCAGACAGGATTATCGTATGTATCTCATTTCTTATCCCCAGTACCCATCCGTTTAAGAAAAGGTTCGATTTCATTCCGTTTGGCCAAAATTACGCAGATCGCCATTCAATCCATCATGCTTTTTGGTGTAAATAGGGTGGCTCCCAAACATCGAGCATCTTTGTGAATCCAGCTTTGCGCAAATGGCTTAAAACTATTTGATAGTTAATCTTCAGCTCCTGATCGATGCTCTGACTACTAACATACCGATCAACTTTGATTATTTTTGTGATTTTATCGACATTTTCGATGACGTATCTGCCTAGACTTTAACATAAAAAATAACTGAATAGGGTCAACGAAACCAAAATTTAACGTCGCTAGCTGTTAGAGCATCGGGACCATAAACATCATGCAAAATTTCAGCGCCCTAACTTGAATTTTCGCCTTTTTCAAAGAAAAATTGTAAAATATACCCAATTTTTTCTTTGGTGACTTCCATTGTTTACACCCTATAACTCACAAACGAATGGAACAAACAATAAACAGTGAAAGCATCTTTTCAAGTGTGAAGTATCAGCTTTAAAACAAGCCTAAACTTAAAACTGTACGATCGATACTTCACGAGATATCGATCACTAAAGTCATCTACCGAGAAAATAATGGATTACTTTTTCCCCAGTCTGATATTTTCAAGAATACCACTCCCTACCACTAGCCAAATTTCATAGAATTTATCCTATGTTTTGCATTTGCATTTTACAACGTTTTATGGTTTAAAAAAAAAAATGTATTGCACGGTTGTCACTACCTCAACTTGATGTTTTCGTACTATCCGTAACATCTCTTTGAAAATGTTTTTAGAATTTTCATACTGATGGACTAGTACGATCGTATTCTTATGTATAACACCTTTCATTCAACATAAAATGCTTCGTAGACACTGTAACTCTTTTCATCGTGCTCGTCACGTTCGTCTTTGGATGCAAATTTGATGGCCTACAAGGATATAAAAATCTGCTGCGGAAGCAAAATGCGATGGGAGAGTTCGCCGAAATAGCTAATTTGGGACATACTTTTGATAAATAATTGATGAAGGAGTCCCAAATTCTTCTCAAACACCCCTTGTCCCACGCACTACCACTCTCACCTTGTTTCCTATTTAGCCGTACCTTGTTGTCGGAAAATGGCGGCTATACGAAGGGCGTTATCCTTGTGCGCCAGGTGGACGGTAAATGAGTGTTTCAGATAACCTGGTTTTCTCGTCGCTCCAACCCTCATTTTGCACTCTCAAGAATGATTGTCTTGGATCTTAGGGGAAAGCTACAATTGGGAAAATATGGGGCTTATTAGTAGCGAATTTCGTACGGAAAGACTGAGCGTGTTTAGTTGAGGTTAACGTATACAGTAAATGTCACATTGTTAAAAGGAAGTAGTAAGAGGAAGAAGAAAACATATCGAACAACATAGACATTTTATGCAGTTGAAAATTGGAAAATCGAGGAAATTGAAAAAAAAGTTCTAAAAGAAATCGACTCTATTATCATACTGTTTTTGACTAACCTTCATTCTAGGTTGTCGTTAACTGCAAAATAGCCTTTTTTAAGTAACTTACATACGATCCCTTGCAGGATTTATCACCTATTGAATATCTCCAAGGATCCGACGCACCGGTATCGTTCGACCCAATCAATGAGCCATCGCTCTCCCATTCGATACTGATTGATTCATTGATGCTGAAGCATCTGCCCAACTTGGGCAGTTGTTTCTTCTGTGCTTCCTGAGGAGATCCACAAAGAACCACCACCGGGTATTCGTATGCTGTGGTCCACATTTTTTATTGCATATTTTTCCCTCTCATTTCGGCTCATTAGACACCTAGACGGTGGCATAGGTCCGGTTAGGGTATGCCACTAACCTTGGGATGATTGGTCGATTTCTTCACGCATAACACGTTCCGGAAACCGACTGCTTCGTGCTTGAGCACGATTCGCAAATCGAACGTGCCAAACATATCCCCACGGGAGAAGATGGGCCACAAACAGCACAGCACCGTCTGTGTAAGAGGCCCTTTAGAGTAAAATGGAGAAAAATCAATGTCCAAGAGTACCTCTCATTTGTATGGAAGCCCCCGGATTGGGTTCATCTTTTACGCTTCTAGCATTTTGCCTTCTGGCAAGGATGCGCTCCGTTGTGTGCCTGAATCGATTATGCTAGAACCGGAACAGATACGCCCAAACTGTTTTGCAGCTTGGTTTTACATGCAATCTCGACCTGTGGCTCAATTGCATCATACAAAGCGAATTTACATGGACAGTATTATTGTGTATTTTAATAATTTAATGTAAGTAGTTTATTGCCAAACTGCGGCCTTGATTCTCTAGTGTTTTTTTTTACTATTTCATTCCATCCTATTCATACTATTTAATTTACCATGAGTGGTGCAAACCTGATTATTGGAAATATAACCAAACGTTCATTACACCCAATCGTAATTGTTTTATCAATCATTGAAATAAAGCATGAGGTCCATTAGTATGTCAATTAAACGGGCATAGGACGTTTGCGGACGGGCTCCATCGTACAAATCAACTGTCGTTTGCGGATTTGATCCAGCAGTATGCATCTTTTCATAGTACGGGATGGCCATGGATGTGTTATAACTGTATAATAAATGTATTCCAAGTTCCAGTCTCTATCTATTCACTAAATTTGCTTTCAAAAACACTTCGGGTCCAAATCATTGTGTTGAGCGATATAAAGTAGTGGTATTGACAGAGTGGACTGATTTTGTCCTCGTTTGGCCCGGTTAGCACTAGCGGCCGTCCTAGGGCCCAGTAAAGCGGATTATGCCGCTCGAAAAGTTACGTTAATTAATACGATTTCATCACCATTCCCACCAACAGTAGGGCGCCTGGTTACGATAATTCCGTGATGCACCTTCTCGGACCGTCTAATAACGGTTACGAACCCTATTTCAAACCCTTTTCGAAGCATTCGCGAAACGACACCGAATGGGCCTGGGCCGCAAAAGGCCAGGCTACTGTCTGAGAGCGGCCGTGCAATGGATGGAGCAACAGGGATCGTAAAATTCCCAATACAACCATAAATGCGTCTGGTCTTGTGCTGGAGTAGCTCGTGGTACCCATCTCGATTCCGCTCGCTTCCGGTCGACTAAACGACCCTTTGGTGACACACTCTCTTTTAATCAACCCGCGTCCCGACCGGCGTGATGATGAGCACGACGCTTATGATTGCACCTTCATGCTGGGCGTCAGACTGGGTTATAAGGACTCGCCGTGCCACGATTGCCACATGCTTAAGGACACTAAACGGTGCTCCAGTTTTATGGCTACTTTTATTCATTCAGCCTTGTGCTTTTTTGTCTCTTCTATTCTTTCCGACCAGCTGAACCGCAACCAGCCGCACGGTTTGAGTGGAAAAATTAATTCCCCGCCGTTCCGCGGTTTGACGACACGGGCTGATCGCGCAAGCGAATCATCGACAGGCCTTGAGAAAGCGGGGTCAACGTCAACGGTTACCCACACCTTCGCGAACCCTCAAGCAGAGTGTTGAAAGCGCAGCATAAAACTACGACGACGACGACGACGGTGACCAGAACGTACAAAGAAGTAACGAACACATATCAACATGTTGGTGACGTTGGTGAGAATATTTCTCATCGTTTCCATCCTCGGTAAGTAAACAACCTGTTTATAGGTTTTCTGCTTTTTGTTTTGTTTTGTGTGGAGTCAAACTCGCGCTTCAAAAATTGCACTTCACTGTGCTCAGGCGGCGTACGGTAGTTGCGGTTTCGACGGATTCTTTTTTCCGAATCATTTCAAGCAACATTAATCCATTCAACACACTGCCTGGAGGCGCCACCGGCGTCGTTACACAGGAAGGAAGCCATTTCTCGGTGGGTGGTGTCAGGTGCAAACATTGAATGACCTTGAAAGGGAACGTAAATGTTTCGTAGGGGGGGCTGATGGTTATGCATCCTGTACGCCTCCCACAGGGTTGGTTTTTCGGATATCTCTAAATAATCCGTGTCTTCGAGTGGGTGTGCGGTTTGCCATAAAGCTTCCATTCTCTCGTAAAGATGTCACTCTTCAGTTCGTTGGGTATGTTCTAAGGACAAAACTTACAAGCTTTTCTGATCCGGTACACTCACTCTTAGAACATAGGTTGTTTTGGAACGTAAAAGCTTCAGCCTTGTCATGCGCAATGTTCGAATGTTGCGGTTTTATGGTACGTACTATAATCATTAGAGCTTACGTTTTTCGGTAGTGTATCCTACCAAAGCACACGAAAATTAAGCCATACTGTATGAGCTTTCAAAACTTGCATAGCATAAAGTTGGCTATAAAAAATTTATGGCTACAATTGTTTCGCATGTTTTAAACTGTGTAAAGTAAAAGTATTACTAGGTCGATGCGTCGAGATTCGGAATTTTAAAAAGATGGCTGTATCTGCCGATTGGGACTTCCCAGTTTTGTTGTTCATTTATCATTACCTTGTGTTGATATCCGGTAAATGATTTCAGGTCGAAGAAAAAAATATTTCGGTTTGCAACCCATCATTTAAAGGGTTAAACTATGTCAACTTTTGTGCCTGAAAATGACGTTTTGCGGGGATTATTATTTTTCTGCCCCTGTTGAAGAAAACTGCTTCGGAATCGCACCAAATGCTTTTCCGGACTTGTGTTTGGAAGATCACAGTGCTTTAAGTGGTTTAAAACATTTCAGAATGGCGATTTTGACTTTACAAAAAAAAGCCTTGAAGGACTCCAAAAAACGAACTTTCTGGTGGGACAGAAAGTTGTGGTGTTTCACAAGCTCCTAAAATCTGATGCAAACGTTAATTCCGATCGCTACTGACAACAAATGATCAATTTGAACCATGCATTGATCGAAAAATGACCAAAATGCAATTCTAGGGGGTTTCGATGGGGGCGCCTGGTGGCCCGTGGAATCAAGCACTAGACGCCCAAAAAAACAAAACTGTTTCAGGATACTATCAAATCACTTGGATGAAAGCTGCTATCCCTCCCCGCGTTATTCGCCAGACTTGGTTCTTTCCGAATACCATTCATTTTCCTCGATGGGACACGTATTGGCTGAGCAGCTCTTCGTTTTCTACGAGGAAGTCGAAATGGGAAGACTAATTAGTTTACTTAAAAAGTCGAAGAATTCTTTCCTCTGGGAATCCATGATTTAGCAGAGAGATAAGAGAAATGTATAGCTAGCAATGGCACATACTTTGAACAATGTAGAAAATCGCATTCAAATTTTATAAACATTTTTGTGTGTCAAACAAATTCCGAATCTCGACGCATCGACCTAGTAAACATATTTTAATTTTTTTTAAGATCGTTTCACTTCTTACATAGTGATTACGCTACAGAATAGGAGATCGGCAGACGTTTTTTTAGCAAAAGGTTTTATCAATACAAACAGTCGCCGTTGTATTCGCGCATCGAACAATCGCTTTATAAATCTATCGTTATATTATATTTTACCAGTCGTTACAAATCGAAGAGATAGCATGCCCACTTGTTTCTATTGTTTCGTGTCAATTGAGAGAATTTAGTCTGGTGCCAGAGACTCTCGCAGTTGAATGGTGGGCAAGAAAGTAAAATAAAGCACGTGCAAAACATCGGAAAGCTCTCCTTTGACATTTTGCTCTCCCGATGTTTCAAACGTTTCACGCTCAGCTCAGGACGTATAGTTTATTTCGTTCTGCTGCTGGTGACGAAAACGGACCAAGAATGTGCCACACTACCAGCTACGACTATATACCAATGCATTCACGGTTAGCCGGAAACTAGAATTAGAATTTTGGCGGCAAAATAACTGATCAGCTGATTTGTGTGCCATGGCATAATTGGTAATCGTAGATTGTCCTGAATGTTTATTTTTCAATTATGTGAACGTTGATTTAAATAGTTGGTAAAAATTCTTTCTCTAATTTAGCTAAAAGTAGTTTTAGTTGCTAATTTTTATGATGAACATTCACTCCAGTTTATGGCTCTTGTTATCAATAGTTATAAGTACTGTTGATGATTATTAATAAATAGTGAATGAATGATACTATGTAAAACAAATACAAATGGAGACGCATGGTGGTTCGCGATTGTATTTGTAATTACAATATGTTTGTTTTAGTAACGAGTTATGCAATCTTATAGCTAGCAGCTAAACATCTTTCAGAAACCTACACACGAAACAACAATATTGGCTGACAGGGACAAAGTGACTAACATTAAACAGAAATCAACTTGCCCTCAGCATGCCAAACTTCGCCAGAGGTAAACGAGAGCATGTGAAAATGCTTTGCTACAACGAAAAGCAATGCTTTCCGAAACTCTAGTCCACTTTTTCTTTTAAATATATCATCGTGTCGTGTGTTGTTGTTGCTAGACCACAGTTCGGTCCGCCAAGGGACGGGAAAATGAATAATTGTTCACTTCATAAAACGTTGTGTACGAGCGTGGTAGCGGTCAACGTGAAGCAACGACATTACCGGTTGCTTCCGGTGTTCGCTCGCCACAACTTTGTGTGGCGTATCATACACTCCATTACCTGCCTTCGTCGGTCCCGTCTGGGCGCAAAGGCTCGGCTGAAAAGCTCCTCAGAAGGAGCTTTTCGCTGCAAGTGGTGCGAATGCAAATTTGCACGATTAAATTATAATTAGCCTTCGGTGTGTGCGCCCCGGTCACCGAACTGCTACTTTTCCGGTGCGGTCACTGCCGGGCCCTGGTGCGGGGCCATGATTTACTTACCCATGATCAACGATTTTTAATAGCATTGCATATGCACCGGAACTGAATATGGTTCCACATTTTTATGCTCCGATTTTCTTCCGCTTTGCAGTGGCAGGGCCAACTACATACGAAACAGCGACAGAAGTCATGCTCGGCTGAGTGGTGTGTGTGCATGTTGGGACCAAACTTTCACATTACCCTTGTACGGCCACGGTCCCGAACATGCTTTTCTGCCATGTTTTCCACCGATGGCCCCCGGAGCAACGATGGAAATAGCATCCACAACCCAAAATATGCACCCTTGGGCTGGTTCTTTTAAAGGACGAAAAAGTGGCACACACTGGGTTGGGTGCCCGGCCAAGCCGTTTGCAATGTTGCACGACTGACGCTGTCCGGCGCTGCACCGCTAAGCCGAGATCCTGCCCCGGTCCCGGGCAAGGGCCATTGGCGATCATTAATGTGGAAAAATTTCATTATTTTCGTCTCAATTGATTGATAATCAGCATATTATGTACGGCAGCTGTCCTTCGATTGGGTCACTCTCCTGGGTAGGGCGCCTTCGTCCTTTCGCAACTGCAGCGTCATCCCGCGCTCCCCCTGCCTCATGTCCTTTCTATTGTTTACCATTCTGTGCGGGTTTCGAATGCGCTTCCCTGTGGATGGCTAAACGTAAAAGGCTTGATTCCATTCACTCTGTCTCTGTGGCTCATTTTGAAAATTATACTTTTTTCGGCATCTGCTGTGCGCCGTCTTTTACATGCAAATCGATGAGAGCGTGAGTTTGATTAGCTCAAATTGCCGTGTGTGCAGTAGCGTGTGTGTTTGTGTGAGTGAAAGAGAACTGAATCGATTGAACGGTCGGTCAGCGGGATGGTCCCATTCCGTTGGAACCATTTTAGGGTTGTACGCTTCATGTCCGGTGTCCTGTACGAATGAAGATCCGTACCATAATAGGCGCTGATCGATATACGTTCCATTATTAAAGATGATTCTAGAATAGATCGGTTGGTTTAATTTTCTCGAAACAGCCGATGGCTTTGTTAGAAGTGCTCTATTTTTGGAGTGGTTATTATCAGGCTTTTAAGTACAGTTTGAGCAAAGGTTGGACATTCTTAGGACTTTGAGATTGAGCCTAAAATTATCTCTAATTTAAATTGGTTCACATTGTAAAATTCAACATCAAACTAGACACTTCAATAAATCATAATCTATACTTAGATGGTACGGTTCGTCGACGTCTTCGCATAAAAACAAATCAGGTAGTTTTTAATAAATTAGAGTAGTTGAGGACTCCGTTATTGTTGGACCAATTTGAATATACTAGGTCTATACGTTGAGAAGTGAACTGTTTTTAACACACAAAAAATGTTTCTAAAATTTTTATGCGATTTTCTTTTTTATTCAAAGTATGTGCCATTGCTAGCTATACATTTCTCCTATTTCTCTGCTAAATCATGGATTTCCAGAGGAAAGAATTCTTCGACTTTTTAAGTAAACTAATTAGTCATCCCATTTCGACTTCCTCGTAGAAAAACGAAGGGCTGCTCAGCCAATACGTGTCCCATCGATGAAAATGAATGATATTCGGAAAGAGCCAAGTCTGGTGAATAACGCGGGGAGGAATAGCAGCTCCCATCCAAGTGATTTGAAAGTATCCTGAAACATTTTTGCTTTTTTAGGCGCCAGGTGCTTGATTCCACGGCCTACTAGGCGCCTCCATTGTTGATAACAAATTGGCTTTTTGGTCGTTTTTCGATCAATGCATGGTTCACATAGGGCATTTGTTATAAGTAGCGATCAGAATTAACGTTTGCATAAGGTTTTGGGAGCTTGTGAAACACCACACCTTTCTGTCCCATCAGAAAAACCGTTTTTTGAAGTCCTTGGACGCTTCTTTTTTGTAAAGTCAAAATCGCCATTTTGGAATTTTTTAAACCACTTAAAGCACTGCGATCTTCCAAACACAAGTCCCGACAAGCATTTGGTGCGATTCCGAAGCAGCTTTCTTCAAGAGGAGCAGAAAAATAATAATCCCCGCAAAACGTCATTTTCAGGCACAAAAGTGGACATAGTTTAACCCTTTTATTGATGGGTTGCATACCGAAATAATTTTTGTTTCGACCTGAAATCATTTACCTGATGTCAAAACAAGGTAATGATGAATGAACAGCAAAACTGGGAAGTCTCAATCGTCAGGTACAGCCATCTTTTGAACAGTTCACATCTCAACGTATAGACCTAGTATTTATTGTAGATGAATAATAAAGTTTAATCATATTACTATAACAATTAGTATATCCCGATAGCATTGTTTATCAAAAAGAAATAGTACATTAAAATAATTATAGTTAAAGTTAAAAAGTTAAGAGCCAAACTTTTGTAACATTGCATAGTTGGTTTTAACGAACCACTTATTGACTAAACTATATTAAAAGTTAACGAAAGTTGCTGAATAAAAATATTCATTGGTTTTCTCACATTTGAAAACTACCAGAATCATATATTGAAAAAAAGCATGAAATTTGATCATAAATAATTCACAACTAGTAAAAACTAAAGCTTCTTTTTTAAGTACAAAATGCAGTTATAAGTGCAGATGCAGATATAACAGTGCAGATATAACAGTAAAATTAATTTCGGATTGTTTAAAAAAATTATTGTGCATTGATGGGTGAATTGTTCGAAATTAACCATCTACGAGCACGCATTTTCGACGTCTTCCCCAACAAGTATGAAAATACCCTATTTGGTTTGGTATTTACGATGTTTTGGACTGGATCGCGGCTCTTAACCTGTTCAAACAACCCACCGAAGGTCTGGTGGGGCAAAACGTGAAAGTATCATAATACTATGGCACATAAATCGCCGGTTCGTGTTACACTTTTTGACAATTCGTGACAACTGTATGACACCGATACCCGCATTTGTTTCCGTCCACCCCAAACAGGCTTCCAAATCACTGCGCGAACCTCGGGCACGGCTCAGCCGGGATAAAGTCAACTTTGCGATTCCTTCGTGTTGGCTAGCGACCAAGTAAAAAAAAGCTAGCACACGCCCAGGAAATGTCAGTCCCTTGAACAGCCGGATTAGGTGGACTTCATCGCCATGTTGGGTACTGGGCAGTAAGCGGTCAAAAATGACGACTGACTTCCAGTGAATTCCAGGAGGATTTTGCTATCTTTTTTCCATTTCTCCCTCACGGACAAGCAATGGGGAATTAATTGCAACAATCGCTAAGCTACTCTTCCGGAAGGCCGTTCCGAGTATCCTTAGGACCCCCAACGGGAATGGCTGCCGGTTCTTCAATTTCAGCGAAAGTGCGCGCACTGTGGCCAGGTTAAGCCTGGGAATTATCATTATCTTTGTGTCAGGACTTGTGACGAACCTGGCCCACCGTTTTGATTTATCTACAGTCCTACAGCTCAGTCGTCATAGCTTTCGGGACCGTGAAGTGGATTAGGAAACGCCACTATAAGGGGACCATCAAATAGAGCGTTTATAAGCATTTTGTTTCATAATCCTCGCGGGTAATTGTTGGATTTTGAAGCTGTTAATTAACTGAAATTGATCACCTGAGTATTTTACCAAAAAACACGAAAAAGTGACGTTTGGCATGGTAAAACTTGTTTCTCCCCTAGTGCAGTAAATTTAATATAAAGTTCGCAATGAAATCCCCTGTTTATGACGCACAATCTGCGATGCGCAGATCTTTCACGATGTGAAAATCGACGAAGATCTGCGCCGATAACTAAATATTGTGATGGCACATTCAGTAAATGGTTAAATTATATTTACCGTTCGTGGGATTCATATAACATTCACATTATTTTTCAGTATATAAGCAACATATTTAACTTGGGTTTTTTAAACGAATTGCTGTCTAAGCTTGGTGTGCCATCTGTTAATGGGTTTTATAACGATTGGATACGTGCACAATTGACGTTTGGTCATTGACTTTGGGAAACTCTTTGGATTGTATGTACTACATATTGTAATATCTTGTTTGCTAGTTGGGCTTCTTTGCGCAAATACTTCCTAACAACCAAACCCAAATGTTCTTAGGTTCAAGTTGTACGATTTAATTAACCAGCGTTTCACAAAACGTACCAGTGAAAGATGAAATCATCTGCTGGGTTGGTTGACGTTTAACATATCATTTTTCATCACTTAAATTTAACAAAGATGGCTTACCGTCAAGAGAAATTGCTTACTAAACAAAGTAAAAACAAAGTTATATAAAGTGCCGTAGTTATAAAAACGGGGATCATAAAGAGTGGTGCATAAACATGTTAGGCGTGCTTTCTGCCGCCTGCAAGGTAACACCAACCTGGAAATGCATTTCTTCGCGACCGGAGACGATAAGGACACGCTGAACTTTTACCGATAGGTTAAAGTTTAGCTGCATATTTTCTCCCCATTCCCGCCGAACGCCGAACGTAGTTGCGCCGAGGGGCCAAGATTTATGTTAAGTTGCGGGTGTTGTATCGCTTTTCGGACCCAAAACACGTTGGCTTTCAAAACTCCCCTTTTTTCCGTGCGAAGAAGTCTGGGGGACTGTGGGAGTCAGCGGCGTCTCCTGGCCAACGGCTCTTTTGGGTGTCCTTTAAAGGTAAAGGTACGAAAAAAAAAAAACTCTTTTGCCATTATAATCAATGTCGCTGTGTGTTTGTGTGGCTGTAAGGAAGAAATCTTTGACACGGCTTATTTACCGTCAAGATGCAGACGTCCAGTGGAAGGTGAGTTAGGGCGAACGAAAAAAAAAAACCGAAAAAAAAGTAACGACGTTATGTCGTCACCCTGACCTCATCCCGGGCTCCCGGGAATGTGGCACAAGAATTTCGTGTACCACTCGAAACATGCCACCTCGCAACCTGTCGTCGGGACGGGTGACCGCAAACGACCGCGGCTGGCCAGCGACTCCGCTCGTTCAAACTCGCGTGGCGGGTGCTTGGCGGCAGGATGCATAAATTTCCACACAGCACGCAACCTGCACCAACATGCAGCTAAGGTGGGCCACCTTAGTCGGCCGCTGCACCGGCACTGTCTCAAGGCACTCGACCGTACACCGTCAAAACGGGCGAATGATGTGAATAGTTTGCGCAAAGATTGAGATACCGTCCCGCCGTACGGCGTCCCGGTACGTCGGTCGGTTGGTTAGACTGAGGAGAGACTGATTTGATTAACAATGCTCCCCCGAGCCGGCGAACCGGGTCCTGTAACGCGGATCGCGTTACGCGAAACTTTACAACAATCAAACTGCGCGCAAACCCTACGGGGTACTCGGCGTGCTCGGCTGGTTTAACGTTTCCTCAGACGAGCAGTGGACGAGTCATGAGTCATGCAAATTGCGTTACTTTAACCACCGAAAAGGGTTACCTGGCGCCTCCATGACCTAGACATAGCGCCAGCCGCGCACGTCGATCAATAAGTACCGGTTTCAGCATGGAACGAATCTTTTCAAAGTCAACAGTAAGCAAAGATTATTGGATTTTTAGGTGAAATTTGAAATTAACCAAACAAATCGATAAATGAAACCGTCTAATGTCTTTGGCCCTAGATGTGGCGCTAGAAACAAATTACCCTATCGGAAACTTCTTGACGGATGTGCTGTGCATCATAGTTTTTTTTTAGTCAAATCTACAGATTTATTTCGATTTCTATTTATCTAAATTCCCATCGTGGTCAAAGTTCGACTAATACCACCGTCCCCAGCTATGTTTTTATGTCCGAAATTGGCAACGCCATGAGCAAATTCCAATATTCTATAACTCCGTTTCACAGTGTCGTCTGTCGTAACCGCGGCTGTTTTTAGTACAGCCCGCGAGTCCTCCGGGAATTGCTGGGGAAAGCGAACCGACATCCGACTGTCTCGCTCGAAAGCTCCGGGTTCGGCTTCGGCAGCATAAAGCTCCGGCTCGCGAGTGCGTTGTTTTGGTTTGCGTCTCTTTTGCGCGAACCGAGCGCCAGAGCGAGACCACTCGACGCACGGCGACGACGAGGACGCACGACGAGGACGACGATGAAAATCGCCACTCGTGCTCGTGTTTGTTGTGGTTGCGGGCATCGTTTACGGCCCCATCGAACGTCAGTTGCGAAAGGACCGTCCCAAGTGTCGTGAGCGCCCGGTGAAAACGCGCTAGCGCCACGTCCTGTCGTTCTTTATTCTGCAATTTGCGGGTTTTCCGGGCAGTTTAGGGTGAGCGCCGTGTAGGCCAAGCGTCGCGTGAAGTGGCACCAGCTGGAAGGTGCTTGTGGAGGGTTTTTACCGACCCTAAGGGCCCGGCTCTCCAGGGAGCCGTGTTTAGCGACCCCCCCCTAGGTCGTGTGAAGCATAATTACTATCAGAGTGTTGCGGCAGCGAATTCAGTGGTGCCGTGGTGTGCGGCATTCCCATGCCGGCGCTAACCGATTATTGTGCAGCGTCCGGGAATCACCGTTCCCTCCGTGATCTCAGTGATTGTTTTGCTTCCGATGGTGGTCACATTGTGTTAGGTCAGGAAAAATGGAAAGCTCACAAAGTTCGGTCGCGAATCGTCCCCCGGCCAACAATACAACATGAACGCGAACGGCATACAAGAAATCGTCATTAGCGTGTGGCCAGTTTTTGAATATACCAACAGTCCACCCGAAAAGCCGAAAAGCGAACCTCATTACGAACCAACCGACAATTGCCGCTCCGAACGGTCCGGAGTCTCCCGTGGAGCCCACTTAGGGGCTCCGTTCCTGACCGATCGGCACCGAAAAGAACCGCACGACCCAAACTGGGCGAAAAATGGGCGCAGGCAAAGAGCATAATAATTTCACCTCGGGCTATCTGTCTTTGTGCGCGCGTGTGTGTGTGTGTGCCGGGGGCCTTTCGCGTGTTTTTGCGGTACACCCCAGCAACGCCGTTTGCCCTTTTCTGCACGCGAAACCGAATCCGTCACGTATCCTTCCACCGAATCCGCTGCGGCAGGGCAGAGAAAAAGGGCGAAACCGTGGTGGGTCGTGCCCGTCGGTTTGCGGGGAGCAACGGAAAAATAACAACGTGCGACGTGATGGGCGATGGGCGACCTACTCCCCGCCCCGCCCCGACGGTTGGCAGCATTGTTCTGACGATGGTTCGAAAATACATCATCGCCCCCCAAAACCATCGGGCGCGCGCGCGTCTGCGAATGAAGTGCGAAACCCGACCACGGCGATGGCGACGGCATGCCGTGGTCTGGCAGGGTGGTGTTGGTGGGAGGGACGGTCGGCAATTGTGTGGCACAAATTATTCAATGCATCGATGCACCGGCGCGAAGGTGGCGCGAAGCAGGAATTTTAATTGCATTCTTGAACGATTGCACTCCACCAGGCAGGCTGCCTGGTGGAGGAAGGAAGATGTTGGCATGGGTGTGTGTGCGCGCGCGTGTGTGTGTGTAACAGGCAGCCTCCCCCGAGGGCGTGACATCATTTGGCCGGGTGCGCTGCCGGCCGAAAGTCCGGTTGTCCGGAAAATCACCTCGGTGCCTCGGAACCTTGAACTTCTTGGAAGTGACCCCACTTGGAGTCCCTGCAGCTCTAACCTGCGGTGTGTGTTGTGCGGGGCAAG
The DNA here is from genome assembly GCF_943734635.1 of Anopheles cruzii. Lineage (NCBI taxonomy): Eukaryota > Metazoa > Arthropoda > Insecta > Diptera > Culicidae > Anopheles > Anopheles cruzii. Next base: position 67,544 of record NW_026453861.1, read on the forward strand.
GACAAAAAAAATGTGATTGCTCGGCTCGGCGGCCCGTCGTCGCCGTCAAACAGTCGCTGGCAGATAATTAGTTTATTATTCTAATTTGAACTTTTCCCACCGAGAACGGTCCACGTTGGGCCGCCGGCGTGTGCCCGCCGCTTTAAAGGCGTCGTCCACCGGAAATTGAGTTTTGCGAACAAGTTTGTCAATCGTCGAAACTTTTCGGCACGCCGGAGGGACGGCCACGATTTCGCGTCTAATTAATTTGAGCGTCCGAGCGACGCTCGAACTCGAACTCGGCTAGGAGAATCTTGGAATCTCCGTTCCCGAGGTCCTGGCGGTCTAAGGGAGAAAGATCAATCGAATCACGCTGAATCGGTGAGGACTGGCGAAATGTTTGCCGAACCGGACACGGGCGATTCGGTCGGAAGTTGGCGTGAAAAAAAGGTGGACTAATCCGGCCAATTACCCGACGCCAACACGTGCGGATGTGAACGTTACACTCGATTTGTGCGCACTTCGCGAGTCCACTAGTCCACGAGTTCAGAGTCCGTTTGAAGCGACACTCGGTGATCGCTCTTCTTCGGCTTCGGCAGATAATTGGCTGCTAGAGCCGGCTCCGGCGTTAACCGGGGGCACATCAAACATATTGCGAAAGCAAGAAAACGACAGGAACAACTCAAACAGGACTCTAGTGCCGCCAGTGGGACGATGTGGCGCGCCATGCACTGCGAAGCCTGAAGTCGGTGAAGCGGATAAAATCTAATAAACACACACAGCTGGAGTTGTCTGACACGATGCAGCTGCAACTGCACCGGGCAGGCTGCAAAACGGCACGGGTTTGTCCTGCGAAGTAACGAGCTCCTGGCCGCGTCGTCTTTGGAGACGATTTATTTCTTTCTCCGGTCCTTCCTGGCGAATTTATGTGGCACCACATTTTCGACGGCCAACGGCTGCCCGAAGGCTAATTCCGGTGAGTGGTGTATGCAAAGCTCGCCCAACCTCGCCCCGACAGGACCTGACTCGCCCGAAAAAAGCGTAATGCTTTTTAATGGCCACCAACTCTCGGTACGCGGTCGGTTGGAGCCACAGCAAGCAACATCACGATCTGTGTGTGTGTGTGTGTGTGTGTGTTAGTGTGTGTTGGGGGCAAAAAGAGGGACACCCGGCTGAAACGGCTGTCAGACTCATCATCAGCAGCAGGGGGCGCATTTTATGTACCGTCGTTTGGCCACCTATCGGCCACTCGGTGCAGTTGGTCTCGGGGTAAACCTCCTAAAAGGTGGCAGCCGACCGGATCCGGTCGACCCGGGGAAAAAGCGGGTCACTGTGACGCACTGTGCACGCAACCGTGCGGTGCAGTATGTGTTTGCGGCCCTAGCTCTACTCCGACCCGCTCCTTTTTTGCTTGGCAAACGGTGCGGCGGTGGCGTGGCCCGAATTTGGGATAGGATTTTTCGCCAGTTCATTAAAGTCGCACTCCATCGACGGCCCGCTTTGGGGTGGACATTCCGATTTGGGGACCCCACTTAGGCGCGTCTATCAATCGAACATTCATGAGCCTGGGACTCGAGGGCTTCCAGCCCGCAAAATAGGGACCCGCAATCGATCGCAATCACGACCTTCGCTTGCTAGCCGTGTTGGCCAGCTCAATTCGGCCCATTTGCAATTAATCCACGGCCATACGCCACACTTATGGTGGGCCGGAGACGTTCGGTTTTGACCATGAGCAACCCGTAATGAGCCATTCAAAGCAACGCGGGCGCACCTGAGGATATATTGACGAGGGCTCACGGCGAAAATGGTCCCGACGGCCATCAACCGGGATGGGATATTATTTTTAACGCACACCAGCACACTTAGTGGACTCAGTGGTCAGTGGCAATGCATGGCCGCCCACGAGCGCCACAGAATCGGGGCCGGCGGCCAATCAAAACTACCATCCTCCCGTCGAGCGGCACAAAAAAACACAAACTCACCGACCGAGAACCGGAGAAGGAGAAAAAAATCCTATTCCCAGGCCCACAGTGCGTTCTATTAATTAACTTTCACCGGTAACGGTAATGGCCTCCGGGCCACGCTGTTCACCGGAAGCGCCACCCTGCGGCCCAGGTTCGGGCTCTGATTGAAACGTCTGGTAGCGCCCAAGCGCCCGGTGGTTGGTCCGGAGTGGAAACTCGGAGACCGTCATTCCGTTTTTCTTCGTCCCGTAGGCCGCGTAGGTTTTGGGCCGGGGTGAAAACCTTGCGCCGGAGTGAAAGAGTCAACTAGCAGCAGCAGAAGGCGGTGGCAGAAGAGGTCCCAAAACAACACGACTTAGAGTGGCAGTTCCAGTTTCCAGCAGGCTCACTAGAATGAGCGAGTCCGGAGTGAAGAAGATTCGCGGAAAATGAGAGCCCGTTCCGAAGTCAGCCGTCAGCGATCAGCAGCAGCAACGGCAGCAACGGCAGCAGTGCAAGCGACAGTAACGCAGTGTCAAGGGCCGAGTGCGATAGCGGGTGTGGGAGAGTGTGCGGCGGCGGATGGCAGTGTTCGGTGGCGGCCGTTCGGCCGAAGGAGGACGAAGGTGTCGGCACGAGGTCGCGGCTGGCTGCCGTTCGGTGCGACGGTGCTGCTGGCAGCACTGCTCGGGCCACCGTTTGATGTGCCACGTGGCCCGGATTCGAGCGGCCGCGGTGGCGGCGGCGGCGGCGGCGGCGGCGGAGTCGTGAGTGGGAGCGAGTTCCCGGAGCGGGAATGCTGCGATCCCGTCTATCCACCGATGCCCGACCTGGACGGGCTTCCGGGTCCGGTGTACCCGACGACAACGATTTCCACCTCCTCGTTCCAGACCGGTGGCGGTGGTGGTGCGGGGGCCGAAGCCGGCGGGGGCGAGCTGGGCGGCGGTAGCAGTAGCGGGGGCCTCTCCGGCGGCGGTGGCGGCGGAGGCCCAGGCGCCGGTAATCAACTGTCATCTTCGCGACCGATGCACATCGGTTACTCTGGTGAGTTATGCTCCGGGAGGGGGGGAGGAAGGCTGGGGATGATTGGGCTTTACCTTGACGAGCGGCAGGAACACACTCTATTAGTTACGCCAATTTCACAAATCGCTAATTACCTAGCCGCTGCCGTTAAGGAGTTTTCCCGTGACGGGCTGATGTAGAGATAATGTTGTTAGGACGAAATAATTTGCCACCATCTTCCTGGCACCCTGGATGTGTTGCGCTTCAGGGCTTCACGAATGAATTGGTCCGTTCTTTAACACATTCTAGTCCTCAAGTGAAGCCGCTAGTTGTCGTTTTTCACCACCCGACTCGGTCCGACATAATTCTTCGCTCAGCGGGGAACCATATTTGCTTAGGAGCCTTGTTTATTTACGAGTCATTTTTCCACCGAAACATAATTTTTGTTTTCGCTACCGTCGTTTTTCGGTTTTGACTGCAAACTATAGGAAATTGCGGCCCAACCAACGCCCAATAACCGAACAGCAGCCACCCCGGCGAGCGATGCTCGGGTGAACAGGAATGGCCAGGAACTTATCTCATATTTCATCTATTTTTAATACGTTTGGCCCCTACGGGCGGACACTGGGCAGTGTTGCGAGCGATTATTTTTATGAATTATACCATTCGAATGTTTATGGGTCATCCATTTTGGGGCTCGTACAGCGTGAGCCCGAGAGCCTGCGTCTAGCGCTCGACACGGCCAATGTTTGATGCGACACAAACGGCGTCGTTGATGGAATTTGTGGATGTGTCGATTGCGTACAGCAGGGAGACGGACCGTCAGGTTTTTGGGGACGGCCATTTTGAAAGCACTGTGAAGCATAACTCTATCGGAGTTTAGGCGAAAAGTTCCAGAGCGCCAGTTGATCGGAAGAAATCGGCCGATTTTGGGCCGACCCCGACGCACCGGGAAACCGGGAACGAAAGTAATGTCATTAAGGCAATCAATGATTCCGCCGGGAAGTGTGCCATCATCATTATCCGGGGTGGATTGCGGGTGTCGTGCTCGGGTGCTTATCCACTCGGAATGTCTGGAACCAAGGCCAAGGGGTGCTTTCTGGTCCACCTCATATTTCGCTCTTTATTTTGCCATAAGCCCACCACAACAAAAAAGCATGCCGCCGCTTCCCGCGCTGTGTCGGCGGTTGGCCAGCCCCGTTGTTTCGCCGTGAATGAGCCAGTGAGCATAAAAGCATTCGGAAAATCCTGCAAGAATTTATGATAATTTTAATGGCAGATTGGGCCATCAATGGGACGGAAAAATGCGCGTTCGGCTGGCCCGGTCCGGTGGACCTGGAGCGGCGGCGGGTGGCGTAATGGAAGCATTGGGAGGGAAATTGTGGAAAACACTTTAACGCACTTTGATTTTTCCACCATTGATGGGGCGTCCGGTTTTCGCCCATTCTGCCCCAAACCGTTCGGTTCGATTCGGGGTGATAAAAACGAGAAAAATGGCAAATTAGTTCCCATTAGCCTTGCAAGACACCCTTTTTGTTCGGCCGGGGGTGGCCAATCGGCCGACCAATCCGCCGATATCCCTCTGGGGTTGGGCCTACGTTGGGAGGGCATCGAGACGAACTAATTACGTATATAGACGTTGGGTCAGCAGCAGTTATTGTGACGCGGAACGGAGAAAAACGAGCATAACGAGCATAAAAGTGAACGACAAAGTTTACTTTAAACGCTTTCCCGGGAAGAAAACATCCCTTACGCTGGGCCCATGTCGCTGACGGAGTCTTAAGTCTGTCTGCCTTTCCAGCCCGAGCGTTTCAATTTCAACAGTTTTGTGAAATAATTAGCGGGTCTGCTGTTGGTTTCGTTGTTTGCCGGACCCTGCACACGCCACTGGTGCTCGGCGCTCGACTTCCTTCGCTGAACATTGTTTAATCAACTAAAATGTGCAAATGGTCCTCTATATACAGTAGGTTCGGATGTTTTCACTTCAAAGTTTGAAGGTTTTCGGAATGGAACTTCGGAACGGAACGAAACTGTTTGTTCGGCAACCGTTCGGCAGCGTAGTGGTCACCGAGAACTTGGCCGATTTGCTGTTGTTTTTAATGCTCCAGTTTCGAGTTTAACTTTCTTCTGTTGGGTTAAAGTATTTTCTATTTCGCATTCTCCATCTCAAGATAGTTGGAAAGGCGGATAGTTCCTTATTCGTATGCAAATTGGAAAAAAACAAACAATCGGTTCCGGTTAGTCAGGCAAATAGAGATCAATTAATAGACGAACGTTTATCGGTACTATTCGCTATTTATAAAAACCTTTTATTTGTGTTCTGAAGATAGGGAAAAAGCATAAGAATGATGCTGATACTGCGAGTGTGTAGTCCCTTTATTTACGATGTTGTCAAATTACACCCCGGTGCTTGATAATGAATATTTGGCTTTCGCAAGCGTTTCCTAGCATCTGCTCTAACCAAAGGGGAAAATCTCGTATTAATACCGTATCGATTGCTTCGTAGCCAAGCAATAATGCTACTCAGCAGGCACGGAAGCGAACATAGCGACCAGCAAACCAATAGCGCACCCACCTGGAAGGCCTGGACCCACGGACCTCGGCACGGAACAGCTCATTGGTATGTTCCAATCATCCAAAACATGGTCACGACCCTCCGATCCCCGATGGTGACATTCATTCCCGGAGAACGCCTCGCCACGCCGGGCATAAGCATTCCTTCGGCCGCCAGTACAAGAGAGTGAAGTGGGCCGCGGTCGAGACTTAATTGAATACACATAATTCTTCCGCCCGCTTACTTCTGGTATGTGCCGCCCCCACGGCTTGTGTGTGGCCGGGACGAGGATGTCCGTTGATAGGGCAACGCGGGCTCGGCACCGTGTCGAAATGGACTACAATCTCGACCAGCGGAGAGAGTGATAGTCTGGCAGCAAAAAGCTGCTGCACGTAACCGAGCCAGATGATGACCATTGGGGCGCGTTCCAGCAGTGAGTGGCAGAAATTGTACCGTGGGCCTTGTGGTGACCGTCGTCCTCGTCGTCATCATCATCGTCGTCGTCGTCGTCGTCGTCGCCGTCTATCAACAGGCTGTTTGGGGACTGCATTAAATCTCCCTTTATACTTTCATTACGCCTGACTCCAGAATCCGCATGCTCCAGTTGAACCGGACAGCATAGCGGTCGTTTCAAAGCCGTAGCGTTCAAGTGGCGCCTTCGTGGTCTGGGACGAGTAAGCCAAAAAGTTTGACCACCATTTGAATGAAGGAGGTCATAACACATGGCATCGTAGGGTGGATTGGATTATCGCCAACGAGCTCATTAGGGTCAGAGAGGTGGGATGTAGATTCTTTAGAAAATAGCTCATATTTTTAATTCTGATTGAATAGTGTTTCAATGTTCTGAGTGGTCCGTGAGTGAATGGGAACACGTCCATCTGGTTGGTCATTACCTACCTGCGTGTAGCGTTGATGACAATATTTCGGGTTTAGGACTTTTAGGACTCAGCGTGAAGATTCATGGAACAGTATCTAGCCATTAGCGATGTGCCTACGCTTAATTCGCTTAATTCATTAAACTTTTTGACAGGTGGGCAAGTTGTTTTTTTCTCCAGCTTAGTACCCGTTTTCTAGCATAGTACTGGTTAATCCTAGCTTTATATTTTCGTAATGTGATTATCTTCAACCCAGAATGAATGCGAAACGGAAACGCACAGCTGAATTTGAGCTATTAGTATTTCTATTTGCCAAGGCACAGAGCTACTGAAAAGAAGTTTAAGGAAGTGTTTGTATCAAGCAAGTGCGTGAATGTGTCCTTCATGCTTGGGGCACTATCAAGAAAGAAGCCATTGTTAAGTGTTTTAAAATGACAGGAATTTCGAATAATCTGGATGGGACTCAGGGTGAGACAATTTATGAAGAAAGTGATGATCCGCACGTTAATGATTTAGTTGAGTCCTTCAGTAATTTATTGAGTATCGTAACCAGTGTTTCTGAGGAGAAGTTTAATAGTCAGAACGATGAGTAAGGGAGTTATTGGACAGATTCGGAAGATGCCACAAATTAAGTTCATTGTTGCCGAAGAAAATTATTTTTTCAATAATCTTTATTTAAGTTTGAAAAAGGATAAAGTTTATGGCATTTTTTCCAAGATTTTCGATCCAAAAATCAGGGTGCGGATTGAACAGGATAAAATACGGTAATGTTCCTTATCACAGTCAATATTGTTGATTTATTGAATCAATCAAATTTATTGAGTCAATTTGTTGAATTTTAACAGATAGTTTTGTGGTTCGATCGCCGATCACTTAACGCATAAAACGGTTCCGAGGCGAAAGTAGTCAGCTCGAACCTTGGCAGTGTATCACTTTGAATGCAATACTACAAGATGCGACTGTACGTGTTTCAACAAATAAAACGAGCAACCAATTCGTATCGTACTTCAATGATCCTTTCTAGGAGCTTTTGAAAAAAGTTAAGTTTTTGTTACTAATAACTTAATAGGCTTCCACAATTGATTTATCTCGGATCGTATCGCAAATTTCATTACCGCGTTTCATCAACAGTTGTTTACCTACGATAAACAACTCACTTTAAACTACGTATATCGTCTTCAAGTTTTTTGTTTACAAAATCAAAGAAAAGGATTCGAATAAAATGAACGTTGAATCTTGGTTTGTGGTGGTTGTCGTTGCGCAGAATTTACATGCGTATCTCCCCGTTTCTATCGCTATTGTTCATTCCATTTTTCCAGTGTCCAAGGATTGGAGGCAGTGGAGAAGTGAGTGTGAATTCGATCCTTCGTCATCTACGAGTCTGTGCCCAGTGCTACGGCACCTGCCCGCATGACAGAGTGGGCCACTTAGGCCATTTGTACCGTCATGTATTTTGCTACTTTTTGCTGCCACACTACCTCAACACTCAACGTTTCGGCATGGGTGAAAGCACAACAGGTTTTTTGGTGACCGAATACGTACCATTCCGGCTGAATACAAACCACCCCGTAGCACGCTTCGGATACTATACTGCTGCTCAGCCAAGAATCGATCTCCCATTTCTGGGTCGATCATTGATTAAACCCAACGTTGGTATCCAGATTCACATCCATACGCCAAGCGCCGGATGATTAATTCAACGATCAGCCTACAGGCGAATGCGGACGAACCTCGACCAAGAAGAAGACGTGTTCTCAAAGGGGGGCGCCAGCAATCCCTGTGCTGTGGCTTGCCCCGTGCCGATAATCGAGTTCATTTTAATTTCAATCCCAACAACTCCGACAACCGCCGGTCACCGGTTTGGCCGGATCGGTTGCGGTTAGGACGCACGGACGGCGGCCCACTGGCCCCAAAAACCAACTAATAAGCCCAAGGCCCAGTTCAAGCAAGCAGGCGGCGGGCCAATAGCACGGGCAACAGGACCCGCCAGCTTACCCAGCTGTCGGGCCGTCTCGGCGATTGCGGTGTGCCGAATTTCGATCGGTTTGATGGGAACGGCTTCCATTTCCGTTCCGTCGTGCTCGCGGTATACCACCACCCCGCCCGCCCCATCCCGGCCATCGGCCACCGGTAATCCGCGGATCCGCGAGAGTTCCAGCAGGTGGATTTTCCGCGGGTCCTTTTTCCGCTCGACGCGCCTCATGAATTATTCGCGAAAGCTACGCCGCCCGATCGATGCGCGGACTCGGCGGTGTGTTTGTGCGCCGGCCGACGGCTCCATGGTAACGCCGCACGGTGTGTGTGTGTGGGCTGAAGTCCTCGCGGGGCACAAATAATCGGTACACGCGACGGGCCCGCGGGGCATAAAGCAAGATTTTTATTTGCGAAAACTAAATGAAAGGACGAACTGCGAGGCAAAATTGTTTGCCCTCCTTTCGGGACGGGGCTCCGCCCGGGACGGTGGTAAGTGCTTTAGAACCGGACCGAGTTGACGGGAGAGAGAGTGAGCGAGAGAGAGCGAGAGAAAAGCTATACAACAAATTGCGATGCCTGAGGGATGTTGACCGGAGATTTCAAATTTCACCCAAAAACCGGAAAGGAAAACGGGATTTCGATGAATAACTAGGCAAAATGCAAATGTGTCGTTTACAACGCAACCCCGAATGGGGCGCTTTGGGCAGGAAAAGAAAAACATGGCCGCCAGCCATCGAAAGGATAAGGAAGCACCGGTTTGGGATTTTTTGCGGGATTCCGTTGCGGGAATCCACCGTGCGTCGATGATGTCGAACATCGCCAATAATTGTTCTCACTGCTCGGCTTCAAGGGATCCTTCGAGAGAGCTGCCCCGGCCGAGGGCCAGGAGCTCGTCCTCGACCTCCGCAAAGTGTGACAAATGTATGAAAATGCCGTGCCCCTTAATGTGCGCTGAGAGGGCATTAGAGGCCAAGGAGGGCCGGCGAAGGTTCTGAACGAACGATTGTTGCCTCAGGTTAAGGTAACCCGAGCAGGTCGATTGTTGGGCTTCTGCGTACTTCTCCGAAGGAGGGCCCACCCAATAGCCAAATATCGGCTGAAAGCCTTACCTGAGAAGGCTCCGCCACCGCCATCCGGAAAGGGGAGCGTGACTTACCAGACCAAAGTCGTCGTCGTCGTCGTCGTCTTCGATATCACTTTGCTCAGGAAACGGTGACCAGGTTTATCGTCGGAAAATAAAGGAAAGGAAAAACAAGCCAAGAAAAAAAAAGAAACAACACGGTGAAGGGTTTTATTCGCTCACGTTTGGTGGGTGCCACTTCCGGTGGGTGCCTCTGTAGCCGCGTTCGCTGCGAGTGGCGTCCCGTCCCATCCGAAACCCACTGCGAGATAAGCCACCCCCCGAGAGCCACCACGAATCGATGGCGTGCGTGTGTGCGAAAGGCTCCGAAGGCAACCGGCATCTGTCCCGGAAGATGGCTCCAGCCGAGGAAATATGCTGGAAAGGATAAAGCATACGGTTAAGGCGGACGGGCGGACGAGCTCACGACGAATGGAATCGGCGTCGCAATCGCATAATGCGTCGCCTTACACTGACGACGACCCACCACCCCACCCCCGGGCGGATAACCTTCCGACCCGGCGAAAAATATCCGACGGCCAAAAAGCGCGGGAATGACGATTGCAAAAGGGTCGCACGCCCTCCCGCCCGCGGGGTTTCCGGTGGCCGGGCTGATGGAACAGGAGCCGGCGAGCGAGGGGCGTGTCGTGGCGTGAGGTTACGATTTATGTTTTCCTGCTCGCCATTTGTCTCCTCAATGCAGATAGCACAGGATTCCCTGGTGCTGGAGCCGGAAACGGAAAAGGTATCGGCCTCAGCCCGGTCGGCTTTGCCTTTTTGCCTACTACCGTGTGTCCTCGCGGGTGTGTGTGTGCGTGCGCTGGGTCATATCGTTTTTTCCCTCGTCATCGACTGACTGGCTGATGTCCGCATTGTCGTACGGTGGCCGATTAGATGGGTACATCGGTTGCAGATTGAAACTTTTTGGCCAACCCATTGGCCCCAGGCCCCATTGGCGGTGCTTACAACATTTCGTTGCTGATTATTTCCGCCCTCGGCCAACCAATCTATCGGTTATTAATTATGCTACTTGCGGTGGGTTTGTGTGCGTGTGCCAAGGTGTGAAGTTGTTGTGTTAAGGGTCACATTACGGTGCAGTGACTTAATTGGCATCGGACTAATAGGCCTTTGTTCCGATTTTGGTGTGCTCTCATCAGAATGGTGATCGTACAACGTATTCATTGTAAATGGAACACTAATTACTCGCATTGTTCACTTATGAAACGACCGTTTGTTTTGCGTTTATTATGCATTGACTGAATGTCGCAACATTTACCAGGTCCAAAGATATGAAATTGGATTTTTTTAAAAAAGAAATCACATGTTTATTGCATGCTTAAGTGCTTTTTGCCAAATGGATCTCGTTCGAAGTCGAAGATGATGGTTTTCCCGGACAGGCCCATAATTGTTTCTCTTTATTAGTCTCTAAAAAATCACGATTTAGGAGTCACTTTCCATCCCCAATCACGATCTGATGAATTGTTGGTGCGTTTGCGTGTCATTTTCGGCAGTTTAAAATGTTTTGAACCACTCAAAGCACTGCGATCTTCTCCGAGCACGAACACCATAAGCTTCGACAAGCATGTGAAGAGGACGAAATTGACAATTAGAGCCATCTGTTTACACAATCTGGTTCAATCCTTTTTTTGGACCTGGTAGAGCTCAGTTTCAACATTCGATTGTAGGTCGGCAGGTTCGATTCCCGTCGCCATTTTGCGTCCTGCTGGGTTTTCAATCAAATTAAAGGGGGTCAGTAAGCGAAAGTGACATATGTAACGAAACAATTACCCCGTTTTATTAATTCACTAAAATCACAATGTTTATCTGCTTTTTTCCACTACATCCATTTAGTGTCATTCAATTTGTAATTTATCAGACAATTGCCTGTGCCAGCAAGATGAGTCGGTTAATGCAAATGCCTAGCAATTTAAAACAAACCACGTGTTCTGTCCCCCGGTTCACCAATGTTTTTGTGTGGCCTCAAACGACATGGAGCACGGAATAATTGCACCTCTTGTGCAATTAAACTCCTGTAGAACATTCGCATTCAAGTGGAGAGCGAGACAATATATTGACACCACAAAAAAAAACGGACAACACTAATGTGCTTGTAATGATCTACTTCCTTTTGAGCTTGGGCTCGGGGCGGTGCGGCGTGGAACTCGGAGCCTACAATAATTGACCATGCGACCGCAGCGTGGTGGCACTTGGCCAAAACAATAATTGACCGACTCATGCCGGAGCTCAGCTCACGGAACGGAAAGTGGAGAAAGATATCAGAAAAATGGTGTACGATAATCGCTCGAGGACGCGGATGAGCCAACACTTTCCGTAGAGTAGGACACCACCCTTTGCCCTGGTGGGGAACCACCTGTAAACGCCCCACCTTGGGGGCGCTCGATAAGTCACTGGTTTTCAGTCAGAAAATGGCTTTAGCTGTCACCAGACTCGATGTGAGTCGTTACAATCCCGCCTGGAGCTGATATTGCTCCAGGCGGACTGGAGAGTCTCGAAAATAAAACAATGTTCACACTTCGATGTTCTCTAACCAACTGTCTAACATCTGACTGCCGACTGCCTTAAGTTTATTCTCCGTATCATATATATAAGTTCTGATGCTGACCTCTCTCGGCTCATCCCGACGAACCTTTTCCCAACATGACTCGCTCCAGCATTTGCCTCATGGTTCTCGCGTATTCCATTTCCACGTTTCCTTCTTACTGCGAACCCTTTTCCTTTTGTCCTTTTTGTCATCCTTCTTAAGTTTCGACCTTTTCTGCAGCTTGGTGCAATTTGTCTAACGTGTCCTGTTTTGCCTACGGTCTGCCCTTCTTGTTTTCTGTTGATTTTACTTGTAGGCGGCTCGCTGGCGACTTGCATTGTTTTTGTTACATTTCCATATGCAGACCAATTCTCACATCCTGTAGCGTGTGTTGTTTTTCCATGTCGCCGTCTGACCCTTTTCCTTTTGTTCATGTCTTGAAGCGGTTTCAATACTTGTCGCCGATACTTTCCGCGACCAGGGCAGTTTTATGACGGGATGCGAACTTGGTTTATGATTATCATCCGTCACGGGAGACTGGGCGCGTTTAGGCAGCTTTGATAACTCATTCTGGCCTTGCCGTACAGGTTTTACGTCTAGACAATGTTTATTGGCCGCCGGTCTGGAGTTTTTTTAGGAGTTTGGTTCAGGTTAAATGTTTCTGCGTATTATTGCATGTTATCTTGGCATTGCTAGGTCGGGTTCGTGGACTGCGCCGGTCTGGTCTCCGCATCTCGCCCCTCTTCTCGAGCTTGAGAATACGACTTGAAGAGGCGTATTTCAAGTGGATTAGTTCAGCGGGAACATTAGTGGTGCGTCAATTCCCTAATTGTTTTACTTTAACTTAATTATCCTGTTATATGTACAATCGCTGTCTACTTGGTTTGGTTCTATGCGCAATATTTCTGTCGTCGTTACCTTTCTTTTTTTTCGCATGTTTCTTTTCTTTCTTTCTTCTTCTAGCTGTGTATTATCTGTTGCTTTAGTTCTTAGTATTAGTTTTAAAGATTTTTCTTCGTTACATTCGGCATTTTTATACTTTCGTGATTGTTTGTCTCGTTTTTTCTACCTAATTTGTTTTTATCATTTTGTTTTTCATTATTTGTCCTTGATTCTTTCGCATATCTTTGTTATTCGTTGCTTTTCCTCTTTAATCGTGTACGCATATATGTTCTTTCTTTCTTGTTCTGTCTCTTATTTTTCTTTTAGCTCGTTTCCTTATGTTTTCTTTTTCTTGCTGCTTAGTGCTTCCGACTTTCGATCCCGTATTCCTATTCTTGTTCCTTGGCCTAGTGTCTTCTAACGGATTGGGACCGGTTATGACGTGACTTACGTTCAAGGTTGCATCCGACAATTCCCGACATCTACTTGCCTTTCTTTTTCGGTTCTTTACGTTCTTCGTATTCTTTTATAAACACATAGTTCGCGCTATGTCTTGTCTATGCTGCGTAGGAGAGAGAGGTGTTAGGAATTGAACCTAACCTTAGAACACATATGATTCTAAGAATCCTAGGGGTGCATGATAGCATTGCCCGAACGGCCATATCCTTTCCATCATATCAGCTTCTATCAGGGGATCGCTCTTTTATATTCCGGATTTGTACCGGCCCTGTATGTTCTCCTCGCGTTATTAGCGGTATTACTTTTTTCGTCCCTGTCGCTCATTCGATGACTCTGTCTTGACCATAGCTGGCGCATCGCAATGGTGAATTTTTCGGGAGGATTTCAATCTTCTGGGAGATATCTATTCATTTATCTGTAGTTGGTTCATCTCTGCCATGCATTCACTGTCTTTGTTGTAGACCACGAGCTGGTGCAGTGAATTATAAGAATGACCTAATCGCGTGTTAACTTTCTCTTGTACTGATTTCTACTCGTGGTATTTCCCTCACGGTATTCCCTTTCTCTTATTCCTCTTTGATTCCGTCATCATCCATCCAACGGCTTTGTCTAATTACCTAACAGGTGCGTTGATGGTGGCTTTTCGGGACGGATTATTCGCGCACTAATTTTCTTGGTTCCCTTTGTTTTCTTTCTCATTATCTTGCTTCTCTTTGTTTTCTTTCTCATTATTTTGGTTCTCTTTCTTCTTTTAACATTTCTTTCTTTTTTTTTTCTTTAAGCTTCTCATTTTCACTTGTGTTCCGCGTGACCTTTTCTTTTCTTTATTTTCTGTTTATCTTGCAATTCCTAATCTTATTCTTCTATCTCTGGCATTTCCGGTTTTTCTTGCACCGGATTCTTATCAATTTGTAAACATCTCTTTTTTCTTCGCTTGTTCTCTCGTTCATTAATTCGTGTTATCCTCATTTGTTGCCCTACTGTGAAGCCTTCTGCCCTACATGTCTTTCAATCCAATTGGTGAATTAGGAAAAATCTGGATAGTTCTCGTTGCCATTTTATGTAGCTAGGACATTGGCATATTCCTTGCTACATATCGATAATATTCCTGACCTTGCTATTTCGACCTCCTTCGATTTGCGACTAGCTGCTCTTCTGTTTGTTTTCCGCCTGCATGATTTGGTCAGAGTGGCGTTCTGTTCTCGCTATACTTTTCTCTTTTAACTCTCTATCTTTCCCATGTCTCTCTCTATCTGTTTCTCCTGTTTCCCTTTCTCTTTTGGCTGTCCTTTCCTTGATACCTGGGTCTTGACTGGCCTTTTCTCGGTTCCTGGGTCCATACCTCTTTTGACCGTTCTTTCCTTGATACCTGGGTCTATATCCTTTTTGACTGTCCCTTTCGCAAACGCAAATTCTTAGGCTGTTTGAATTGTAAACGTTTTCTTGCCAGTTTATCAATGCCAACTCTCGATTTTGAAAATGTATTTGAGGATCATAACTTTTGTCAATCTTCTGCTGGCGATAACCTATATGGAGGATTCTGATCCTTTCTTCGATCTTTTCTTCCTGAATAATATCTCTGTATTCGTTTTTCTAAAAATTTTTTTTTTTTTTTTTTTTACATTTCTCCTAGTTTTTCGCATGTCACAACACTTATAAATGTATTTCACTTACTCACACGGATGATGCCGTAAACTGTGTTTTCCCAGATGGTTGGCTGGTCCTATGCTGCGCGTGCCATACGAAAACTCTCCGAACTCCTTCCTTTGCTCAAGTGGCGTCGATCTTCGTCGTTCATCCTTCTAGGCTGCTTCTTTCATCCTTCTAGGTTGCTTCGTCCTTCTGTTTAGGCTGCTTCTTCGACCCTCGACGTTCATTCGTTCCACTGCCTTCTTCTCAGCGGGCTCACTTTCGCTGGATCACTGCTTCGTTGTCTCTCTTACTCGCGTGTATTGTGCGTCGGTGATCGTGGCACGTCGGTGCCTTCGGTGATCGTGGCACGCTTTGTAACTGCTTTACAACATAACGGCACGACTTAGCATCACGCCACATGATTTAATTCACACACTGTGTCGAGTTCGTTATCCACCGGATAACTACTTATCGACACGGGATTCTTATCCCACCGCTGTCACCATAAAATGTAACGCCCCACCTTGGGGGCGCTCGATAAGTCACTGGTTTTCAGTCAGAAATGGCTTTAGCTGTCACCAGACTCGATGTGAGTCGTTACAATCCCGCCTGGAGCTGATATTGCTCCAGGCGGACTGGAGAGTCTCGAAAATAAAACAATGTTCACACTTCGATGTTCTCTAACCAACTGTCTAACAACTGACTGACGACTGGCTGCCGACTGACTGCCGACTGACTGCCGACTGACTGCCTTAAGTTTATTCTTCGTATCTTATATATATGTTCTGATGCTGACCTCTCCCGGCTCATCCCGACGAACCTTTTTCCAACATGACCTGTCCCAACATTTGCCTCATGGTTCTCGCGTATTCCATTTCCACGTTTCCTTCTT
>NW_026453861.1:83897-92492 GCF_943734635.1 Anopheles cruzii
CCGAATCCACTGTGCAGCGAGTTAGTTAATTCTTTCCGAATGCTTCGCGATATCCATCGCGAAGTTTTGGGACCTTCACCCCTCGCAACGTAGCCTGCAGCTACAGTCGCCTGCGGCAAGCAAAACAGTCACTTCCTGTGCGATACTGATCTGGAATAAATTATTATGTTGATGTTTTCCCACGCCCGCACGTGTCACGAAAGGTTGCCTTCGTCGTTGACAACTTCCGACTCCGCCGCCTCAAGACGGCGAAACACGCAGCGGGTGTTAGTGGTCACCCCGCCCATTGGGGAAGGAAAGAATGGCACATTGTCTACAATGCATCCGAAACGAGCAGCGGAACAAAGGGCACAAAACAGCCATTTGTGCTCGAAATCGTGAACTTACTAATTAATCATGCGTTCGCCCGACGACGTCTGAAAGTTCAAAAATTTACTGCCACGTGACGAAGGCAAGTAACGCGCCCGCTTCGATGCGCAATAGAACAACAACCGAGGGAAAAGATTTGGTATTTAAATAATAAACAAAAAGCCTCAGTGCCCAACCAGTTTGCGCTTCCTGTTGGTGCTTTCGCTTGCTGTCCTCGCCAGAGCCCGTCCTTAGACAAAACTAAACAGCTGTCTCACCCTGTTCCACTGCAGGCGACGCACGCTACGTCCTGACCTGCTACGTCGTGGCGTTGTTCGAAAACAATTTTGATGGCGTGATAAAACGTTATAAAACGTTATTTTGGTGGATTGCGCTTCCAAGGGTTCGCTGGGGTCGACCGCGGGCGAAGAGACGGAACAAATCGCCTGTTTCTTGGTCGCACCCAGAGACGGGGGTGCCGGAGCACCTCCACCGGGGGTCATCTCCGTTGCTGGCCGGCTGACTGGCACAACACTTTTTGCCTCGCCGCAAGTTGCGTGCTGCTGCCGAGTGCACGTACGTATGCGGTTGGATTATAGCTCGTTGTGGGCTACTCCATACCGGAAGTTTACGGGCGCTCCCCGCAGCTCATACTTCATCATTAGTAAGGGACCTCCTTCTGCCACGCACGCCGGTACTTTCTGGTTAATTTTAGCTACGCAAGGGAATCCGACCGACGTGAGCTCGGAGCAGTGAGCGCCTGGCAGAAGGAGGGCGTAAGTTGCTTCTTAGGATCAGAATTATCCGTCGGGGTCGGTCTAGACCGGAATTGAGATCGCGTCTGGCCACCGCCAACAAGAAGCGGAGGGAGCAGTGGGCAAAATCGATACAAAGCTTCCCGCCGGCCGGAAATCGTTTAATGGCCCGGGCGAATGTGAAGTAGGGGATGTTTTTCCAGATAATCAGAACACTCATTTGTGCGGATACTAACCGTCAGCAAGAGACTGAAGATTTTTCCCGCAGAATGGCGATCGTATTACGGTGCCCTATTCGATGAAGATATACGGTGGCCATCGAAATGATTTCGAATTGGAACATAATTTTTCCGGTCTTTGAACCATTAGAGTCTGTTGCCTATCGCCACTGTCGCATCTTGCCTACAGAAACTCTGGGCAATGCTTAGTTCAATAAGGATTGTTCAATAAGTTTTGAGGATCAATAATAAAAACACAATTTTATAGTTTTAAATATACTTTTTCTATATTTATGAATTCCGTGCCTAAGGTGAGAATCTGGGAGGGCTGAGCTTACGCTTCAACAGCTGTTATGACCTTATCATTTGATGAAAAATGCTTTCCACGCATTTTATGGTCTTGACATATGGAAGTGCAGAGGCCAAATCTGGTCAATGCGTCCAAATCTGGTCAATGCGGTGGATGCTTAATTTCAAACTTTAATTCAAGGATGATTGCCATTGCCAAAATGCTCTTGTGACACGGTGCATTGTCCTGATGAAACAGGACTTTTTCTTCTGCAAAGCTGGTTTAAAAAGTTACAATGATATTTTGAATTTATGGTTTTACCAGTTTGCAACTAATCCATAAACAAAATTCATTTCACATCCCAAAAAATGATGCCAACAACTTCTTGGCTTCTTCTGGCTATGAACTTGTATCGGAGCTGAAAAAGCAGGTTCATACCACTTCTTAGCCTTTTGTTTAGGTTCAGGATCATGGTGATAGACCCAAATCTTATCCATAGTGATAAGTCGACGCACAAAATCCACTTTATCCTTTCACAAATGCTCGAAATGTCGCCGCCAATGCGACACCCATTGTACACAACGCTTTCTGAAATCCAAAATCAAATATTGTCTCACAGTCAGTCAAAATATTGCTAACACTACTCAATGAGATGCCAAGGTCACGTCGATACTAAATGGCTTGTAAAAAAGAATTAAGTGACCGATTGAAATGAAACTTCACATTCGTTCATATGAAGAGCGTACCAACATAACAAAAAAAAGATTAGCAGCAGCGTCATCTGTTATTGAAGCTCAAAACTTATTGAACATCCTGGTATGAAGTAAACTACACTAGTGACTGGATTGCGATACGATGTTCGAAAAAATTACACGCGTAAAAGTGAGTAGAAGAGAAACGCGATCTATCTTTGATCGACAATCAGCACAAACAAGGAAATTTCAACAACATTTTCAGGTGTTGATAATTTGTTAAAATATTCCCGGATTGTCGACACATGACGTGAACTGCTGTTAGTTGAATTTTCGGTGATTGGTATCGGTAAACTGCTGTTAGTTGAATTGATCGGTATAAAGTTTGCAACAAGGCGCAACTTGCAAAATTAATATTCAAAACTAGTCTTGAAGAACAAATGTTGATAATGGAACTTATGATCGTCAGCAGCAGTAGTTTAACTAACACCAGCCAACCATATTAGAAATAAGTTAAAGTTAGTGAATAGCTGTGTGTATATTGAATAGCATTGGTGAACACCACTTAGTTTTTCCAACAAGGAGTCAAAGAGCTACAAACCGCAGAAAGTGTGGTTTATCATAAACGGTAAAAAACAAAGTACCAACTGTTATCAGGCACCCTAAAATATGCCGGTGGTGTTAACCATAAAATTAAATCGCTATCATACACTAATCATTATGCTGAACGCTATTAGTAAGTTTGAAAGTTCACCCCTACGATTATAGAGTCGTTAATGATCACGCTGCGAGAACCCGATGCCAGTAATTTAGTAAATCTATTCTTACACCTGCAGGCTTTCATGAAAGGTTATATCAAAGTTGTGGGCGATCTTATTCTGGTCTCAACTTATGTCCGAAGCTACACGAAGAAAACAGGCCAACTGACCTCATTTCATGCCGAGACCCTATGGGTCTCCCAGATTACCATTCGACCTGATAGTTTCAAGCACTGACACTGTCATTACTCTAACTGCACCCTTGCCCCAAACGATATCCACCTGAGTCTGTACGCAAGTAATCGCGCAAGCTACCGACGGACGGGTCTATGCTACGTCGGTAGGGAAACGTCAAAGCGAAAGCTCTTCATTACAGGCCTCAGTAGCAAGGATTTGGCTCTCCAATCTCTCTAGGCTACGGACACACGTACACACACAAGCCCTCAGAAAGGTGGTCGGACATTTGGCGAGCACTGGTCCGTTACGGTGCGCAATAGTTCATAAACAACGGCAAACCGACCGACATACGTACTTCGGGAAACCACAAACCAACGGTCAGCCACCAGGGGCCGGGGCTCATATTTCATACGGCCCTACGCTACGATCGGGTGGGCAACCCAGCGACCCCCGAATGGAAAATGAGGCAATTTACGCATTCGGGCACCAGTGTGCCTCGACCCCCGGTCCCAAAATCCAACCGGACACCCGGTCACCCCAGAGATAGGCTAGTGTCAAAGCCTGTGGCACTATAAACACGCCGCCCGATTGATATATAAACCTATAATTATTCGATAATGGTCCACGTTTAGCACCGCCCGGTACCGACCGGCTCCACCGGCGCTCCACCGGCGCTCCCGGAGAGCCGGATTGAATGGACTGGAAAAACGGTACATTTCCGCCGAGTTCTTTGGTCAATGTGCTCGAGCGTGGGCCGTAATGGTTTAATTAAGAGATTGTTTCCCCCACGGTCCCTGAGCGAAAGAGCGGAATATTGAATATTGTTCCTTCTCGGCGTGACTCCATGACCCTCCAGGTCGCCCTCCATCACTTCCACCACCAACGATCCGTGATAAAGTCGTGGCACGCGGCCATTAGGGAGCGGAGATTCTGGCTGAACTGGCACCTCCGGAGCCCCATAAATCGGAACTCTCAGCCCTTACGACTCCCAGCGGTCAGCAAAGTCCGATGGGAACACCACGCGAACGTGCGCGTGAGCGAGAGGAAACAATCACAAATCACAGACGACAGTCTCAGAGGATCAAGTTTCCCCGAGCAGAGACGCGGAAGAAAAACGCAACGCAACACCACCCTCCAAAAACTGTAAACGAACGTGAAATTCGACATCTATCTTAATAAAAAGATTATTACGAGCCCATCGTTGGTCGCCCGCCCGGCAGCATTCCGTTCCGTTCCGATGAACCAGCACCGCAGACCCCATTTTCACCCCGGTCCGAGCTTTGCCCGAATCCGCCGGAAAACGAGCACAGCAATTGCCGCTTGGCTGGAGCGAACTAACGAACGCGATGGCCAAGCCGAGCGTGGCCACGACGGACCAACTCCGACGTCTATCCATTCCCATTTTTTCGGCGAAAAAGAACCATAAATTGTTTTAACAAACCTTTGGCGCGACCCTCCGGCCCTCCGGCTACAAGGCATTCCCGCTTCCCGATACGGGGTAACGGCTCGAAACCGGAAGCAAATCTTTTGCTGCCTTCTCGCTGGCGAACCCGTTCCCAGTAGACCGGGCCGGGTGATGGACGGTCGAGCGGTCGGTTGGACAAAGCGTGCCGCTGGCCGTGGAATCCGTGCCGGGAATGGGAAATTTCGCCAACATTGTTCTTTGCGCACATAACTCTACGAAGAAAACACGGACGTTCTACAGGTACCCGGAAAATGGGAAAAAGGTAGAGAAACGGGACTTCCAGGAATTATCTACCGAGTGATTGATCTCCGTACGCGGCGTTACTGTGCGAGACGAGTGATAAAAACCTACGATTGCTTGTCGGTCGCGAAATTCTACACCGATTGAGCAGCCCGGTAACGACACACATCAGCTCAATTTTATTGCCGGAATATGACACCTCGGACACAGATTTGCAGGCTGATATGTGAGTGATTTATCAAGCCAGTTACTTGGGTGTCATTTTACGTGCATTTGGTCGCTGCTCTTTGTGATGGGCTGCGTTGGTGGCGTTCGACACCCGTGGTAAACCACAATGTTTTATTCTGCTCGTTGACTTCATCGTCGTCGGTAATGGAAAATTTTACATACCCAAAGCCAAATTTAACACAACACTCATCATCGTCTAATGTTCATACGCATGTATCTGTTATAGCAAAAATCTTCAGTGTATCCAGTAAAGTTGACTTAAGCCTTTAACCTCTCAGAGTTGTCCATTTTGTAGTATTGAAATTACAGGGCTGACACTTTCTTTAAAATATCTGCTAATCCAAGAGAAAGCTTAATCAGTTTTATGTCTGCCGTTTTAGAAAATTAATCGTTTAACAACAGAACATTCTGTTAAAATTTTTTAAACTTACTATAAAAGTAGGGATTCAAAGGTACATACGTTTCCAGTCAAACAGTGACGTTTCCAGTTTCAGTGACGAGACACATTTTTCTATTGGCGGCTACATGAACATGCGAAATTGCCCCATCTGCGACACTAAAAACCCTCAATCGATTGAAGAGAGGCCTTTATACCCAGAAGAGCTGAGCTGTATGGTGCCCATTCTGGGCTGGTTTGACACAGGGTCCTTTTTTTAACGACGAAGGGAAGACCACTACCGTCAATTCCGAGGCACATTTTTTTGGCTTGCAATTGAAGATGTGAACTTGGAAGATATGTGGTTTCAGCTACACGGGGCAACGATCCACAAAACACGAGCGGTTCTCGATTTACTGCGCGAGAACTGTGATGCATTGCAACTTTGGAGCATTTGAAAAGTAAACAGTTCCCATAGATCCTGAGGCGGTCATCTGGTGTTTCTAGAACGATATGGCCTGTTTTTTCGCATAACTTACGCAAAATACAAAATTTATGTTAAAAAAAAATTCCTTAAAAACGTAACTAGAAAACACATAAACCTGTACTACAAGTATTTTCCGGACTGATAACTGCCCACTCAGTTGTGGTTACGGTCAATCAAAGAACGGTATAAATGCAATGTAACGGTTTTCAGTCTGTACTTGATCTGTTTGTAGTCTGTATTTATAGTTGAACAATTAAATGCTTAAAGCGAAGTCTTCACGCAACAGTGGGACTTGAGTTTTAAATTTAAGCATTCATTCAAATGTTATTAAGCCCCAAGCTGGCCAAATAAGTTTTCTGGTTGAAAATCTATTAATAGTTACCGTGTAACATAGCCAGTGCAAGAATAGAGCTCAAAGCAATGAACTTTTCCATAATTTTTCCATTTTCCAGCGCACCGTTTCCCACAGCTAATGAACGACCCCGTGTGAATGAGCGACGTATGGTTATAAATTACCGCACGCCACGGAACACATTTACTAGGTCGATGCGTCGAGATTCGGAATTTGTTTGACACACAAAAATGTTTATAAAATTTGAATGCGATTTTCTACATTGTTCAAAGTATGTGCTATTGCTAGCTATACATTTCTCTTATCTCTCTGCTAAATCATGGATTCCCAGAGGAAAGAATTCTTCGACTTTTTAAGTAAACTAATTAGTCTTCCCATTTCGACTTCCTCGTAGAAAACGAAGAGCTGCTCAGCCAATACGTGTCCCATCGAGGAAAATAAATGGTATTCGGAAAGAACCAAGTCTGGCGAATAACGCGGGGAGGGATAGCAGCTTTCATCCAAGTGATTTGATAGTATCCTGAAACAGTTTTGTTTTTTTGGGCGCCTAGTGCTTGATTCCACGGGCCACCAGGCGCCCCCATCGAAACCCCCTAGAATTGCATTTTGGTCGTTTTTCGATCAATGCATGGTTCAAATAGGACATTTGTTATCAGTAGCGATCGGAATTAACGTTTGCATCAGATTTTAGGAGCTTGTGAAACACCACAACTTTCTGTCCCACCAGAAAGTTCGTTTTTTGGAGTCCTTCAAGGCTTTTTTTTGTAAAGTCAAAATCGCCATTCTGAAATGTTTTAAACCACTTAAAGCACTGTGATCTTCCAAACACAAGTCCGGAAAAGCATTTGGTGCGATTCCGAAGCAGTTTTCTTCAACAGGGGCAGAAAAATAATAATCCCCGCAAAACGTCATTTTCAGGCACAAAAGTTGACATAGTTTAACCCTTTAAATGATGGGTTGCAAACCGAAATATTTTTTTCTTCGACCTGAAATCATTTACCGGATATCAACACAAGGTAATGATGAATGAACAACAAAACTGGGAAGTCCCAATCGGCAGATACAGCCATCTTTTTAAAATTCCGAATCTCGACGCATCGACCTAGTAATACTTTTACTTTACACAGTTTAAAACATGCGAAACAATTGTAGCCATAAATTTTTTATAGCCAACTTTATGCTATGCAAGTTTTGAAAGCTCATACAGTATGGCTTAATTTTCGTGTGCTTTGGTAGGATACACTACCGAAAAACGTAAGCTCTAATGATTATAGTACGTACCATAAAACCGCAACATTCGAACATTGCGCATGACAAGGCTGAAGCTTTTACGTTCCAAAACAACCTATGTTCTAAGAGTGAGTGTACCGGATCAGAAAAGCTTGTAAGTTTTGTCCTTAGAACATACCCAACGAACTGAAGAGTGACATCTTTACGAGAGAATGGAAGCTTTATGGCAAACCGCACACCCACTCGAAGACACGGATTATTTAGAGATATCCGAAAAACCAACCCTGTGGGAGGCGTACAGGATGCATAACCATCAGCCCCCCCTACGAAACATTTACGTTCCCTTTCAAGGTCATTCAATGTTTGCACCTGACACCACCCACCGAGAAATGGCTTCCTTCCTGTGTAACGACGCCGGTGGCGCCTCCAGGCAGTGTGTTGAATGGATTAATGTTGCTTGAAATGATTCGGAAAAAAGAATCCGTCGAAACCGCAACTACCGTACGCCGCCTGAGCACAGTGAAGTGCAATTTTTGAAGCGCGAGTTTGACTCCACACAAAACAAAACAAAAAGCAGAAAACCTATAAACAGGTTGTTTACTTACCGAGGATGGAAACGATGAGAAATATTCTCACCAACGTCACCAACATGTTGATATGTGTTCGTTACTTCTTTGTACGTTCTGGTCACCGTCGTCGTCGTCGTCGTAGTTTTATGCTGCGCTTTCAACACTCTGCTTGAGGGTTCGCGAAGGTGTGGGTAACCGTTGACGTTGACCCCGCTTTCTCAAGGCCTGTCGATGATTCGCTTGCGCGATCAGCCCGTGTCGTCAAACCGCGGAACGGCGGGGAATTAATTTTTCCACTCAAACCGTGCGGCTGGTTGCGGTTCAGCTGGTCGGAAAGAATAGAAGAGACAAAAAAGCACAAGGCTGAATGAATAAAAGTAGCCATAAAACTGGAGCACCGTTTAGTGTCCT
>NW_026453862.1:0-5086 GCF_943734635.1 Anopheles cruzii
CAAAGGCCATTCAGTATTTGAGTGCAAATAATATTCTTCAGGTCGTTTGCGAATCATCCGAGAACTAGAAACAATCAAAACATGAGCGAGCGATGTCCTTTGAGGTACTGTTCAGTCAGTCAATATTGCGCTGCTCCCGAAGGATGCAAATAATTCGCCGGTTTACCGGTTTTTATTGCGCGTTTCAATGCGTCGAAATCCATCTTCTGTTTCGTCTATGGAAGTTGTTCATCGCATAGAAACCACTTTAATAACGTAAACGATGCTCCTCATAAAAGGAGAATAAAACACTAAACTTACAGGGAGCAATGTTTAGCATCTCTGTCCATTGCTATGTATATGAAAGTGTTTATTAAGCTGGCGCATTGCGCGTGGACGAGTCTGTGTTAGCTAAAGTTTCACTCAACCGTGTCCAGTTTCGCCTCGGTGCAGAAAACACCTGCAGTTGCACGCCATTGCAGGAAAATACTTTCTCCAAAAGTCCCGCACGATCCCACGGGTCCCATGCTGCGCTCCACATCGTGCTTCTTCAAAGACTGTTATTCACGGAATGCCTCGTCTTTGATTTCATGGCACCCGGAACACTACCACCTTGCATCGTTTTACCCAACTAATGGCAAGGAGCGTATCGTGAAACGGAAAATAAGTTCAAAAAATTGGCACGAGAAACATTTCACCTGCTTTGTGGAGTCTCTACTTTGCTGCCGAATCTCAGTGTCGAGGGAAAAACTTTTTTTTTTCAAAGCTTTGTGGTGGCTACGGACATACGAAAATAATCGAACGATCGGTTGTTGTAGATAAAAGCGACATACGACGCAAATCGTGGTGATGTAATGGAAAACTCCCTTTCTCGACATTCCTTGATTTGCAACTACTCGCCACTGCAGGAGTCAGGAATCTAGTTAATAGCTGTGACGGTTCAGGGCAGGCTTATTGCGCAACAGCCGTACACCATTCGATTAGTTCCCGAAAAAGCAAAATTATGTCGAGAGTCACCTTAATCACCTTCCCGATAATTGATGACCACCAGCCGGCTGCCGGCAGTAAATAAACAGTCAATCGCTTATGACCCCTCTTCAAAGACTGTTTTTCACGGAATGCCTCGTCTTTGATTTCATGGCACCCGGAACACTACCACCTTACGCCGTTTTACCCAACTAATGGCAAGGAGCGTATCGTGAAACGGAAAATAAGTTCAAAAAATTGGCACGAGAAACATTTCACCTGCTTTGTGGAGTCTCTACTTTGCTGCCGAATCTCAGTGTCGAGGGAAAAACTTTTTTTTTTCAAAGCTTTGTGGTGGCTACGGACATACGAAAATAATCGAACGATCGGTTGTTGTAGATAAAAGCGACATACGACGCAAATCGTGGTGATGTAATGGAAAACTCCCTTTCTCGACATTCCTTGATTTGCAACTACTCGCCACTGCAGGAGTCAGGAATCTAGTTAATAGCTGTGACGGTTCAGGGCAGGCTTATTGCGCAACAGCCGTACACCATTCGATTAGTTCCCGAAAAAGCAAAATTATGTCGAGAGTCACCTTAATCACCTTCCCGATAATTGATGACCACCAGCCGGCTGCCGGCAGTAAATAAACAGTCAATCGCTTATGACCCCATACATTATACGAAATTAGATCGGAACACGTGTTAATGCTGCACTTCCCTTGTCTTCTCCCCTTTCGCAGGTCGCTGCAACTTGCCGCCGATTTTCACCCAGGACATGAACAACCTGGCGCTATCGGAGCAAACGCCGGTCGGATCGGTCGTGTACAAGCTGGAAGGCTACGACCCGGAAGGCGGTAACGTTTCGTTCGGTTTGATCGGCTCGGATAATTTCATCGTTGATCCCATTTCCGGCGACGTCCAGGTGGTCAAGGAGCTCGATCGAGAGGTAAGTGCTGGGTGTGTGCGGTCAGCTGAGGCGCGGGGGTGAGACTTCGGTTTGCTTTCGGTCGGGGGGACCAAAAAAAGATTGACCTCGCCCGTGTGACACCGGAAGACCGGTCGCCAGGGCGGGCGGAAGAAAAATGACAATGACGCCGGCTAGCTAATGGCAAAAGACATAAATCTTGCCCGGGTTTTATTTCGTCGTGCTGTGCTCATGCCGGAGCATGTCCTCGATAACCACAAGCGGCCAGCGGCGCTAGCAACAGAGTGCGGGTGTTGAGGCGATGGCGGGTGGCGATGGTGCAAACATGTGTGCGTCACCGTGTGTGATGTGTTAACAGTAAGAGTAACTGTTGCCGTACGGCAGTGGAAGCCAACGAAGCTCCTAGGACCCATAGGCATCGTGGCCTCAAATCAGGGAAACTTTTGGCTTGCTCCGAGTGGTTGATAATCATTCACAATGGATCCATTTTTGAGGATTATGCACTTTACTGAATTTAGCTTTGATCCATTATTACATACTTTGTCAAACTCGGCGTGATTCGATGAGACTAATCAGTCAAACCACTAAACGCAACGCTTTGTGGCGAGCAGCCTTTGTGGCATATCTCTTCCGAGGGGGGGCTGTTATTTATGCCGGGAAAACCACCAAGCTTAACGGCCAGCCAGCTCGGTTGCGTACGGGTTCCGGCAGAGTCGTACAAACGGCGACCTTAATGCATGCATGATCTTACTTCCCCAACTAAGAGCAACTGAACCGAGCAACCGAAGGAACAGTCAAGAAGTCACGCACAAGACACAGGGTGCTTTCCTGAAGGCGCTGAGATTGTGCCGGTTCGGAACAATCGGAAGCAACGCTGGGAATGAAAGGAATCCACCGGGGCGCACTGGCTGGCTTTTGTGGCTTTCGAAGGAAAAGGATGTCTACGTATACGGGAGGGGTGAGGTGGGGTGGTGAGTAATTTACGATTCAATTGTGCCCTGTTGAGTGGAACGAATCCTTCCGAAGCTCGTCCCTCTTTAGCGCTTTGTTTCACCGGGGCACACATTATCCTACCAGCAAACCACCAGGACCCCCAGCACACTCCGACTTGGTGTGTTCTCCTGGGTCGGCACTCCAGCAAACAACCCTCTAAACAGAGAACCGTGCCACCGGCCCCCCAGCCGTCACATCGGAATTGGCCGTAGGTTATTTTATGAATTCAAAATGGTTCATTAATTACGCTTTGGTCTGAAGTCACCGACACCGACGACGATGGAACGCACGGGAAAAGTGCCACCGTCTCCAGGGCTTCCGACCTTGCTGGAGGCGATAAGACCTATCGGATTGACAATGAAATGTTATCCTTATAGGAGCCACAGTATGGCCGGGGCTTTATCTGTCTTCCGATGGCTCATGGCCGTTGTGCTATGTGAAGCTGTGGAAGCATTCTGACAGAGTTGACGCATTCACCGTGCATTCGTGTCACCTTGGCCTGCCACTAATCGCATCATCTGGAAGGGTTTTATTCCTTTCTAGCGAAATGCAACAGCGGTCGTCCCAGACTAACGGCTAATGACCGTCCCAAAAAGATTTAAAAATAACTACAACTGTTTCGTATGTTTCTTCAGTGTCTATATCATTGGTTTTTTGTTTTATTGAATAAATGTTTTGGGCTTTACCGTGGTTAATCAATATTGACCAAGGCAGACTTTACGATTACTTTAGCTCAAGCGCGATAATAATGCAATTAGACTTGAGGCTTAAAGTGGGCAACAATGTTTAAAGTTTAACGCTATTAATTTCATTATTAGTGTAAGCTGATGCCTCACACATAACAAACACAAACCGTTAGTGGAAATCTGCCGTCAATCTACGCTTCTCTGATCACGGAATCAACAGGAACGGTTCATAAACCAGATCATAAACCATTAGTTCCCGCAGATGTTAGCCAAGAAGTCCGAAATTATAGCCCAAAACCAGCGATCAAAGTTTACTTCCACTTTATCGAGACAGACTGTAAACACGGCACGTCTACCTACTTGCAACTAACTATTTGACAGTAACTGCAAACAGCTGTAAGTCGCATGAAGTAGTGAAATCTTATAAAGATCATCCGGCTTAATGAATCAGCTTGCAGTTACTCCCGTAACATCACCACTCAATAACTGGCTTTCGTATGAACGATTGGAATGTAACGATTTCATGCTCCAAGTATGCAACCCTGTCCGAGACAAACCCTAAATATCACTCCGTCGTCCGTAAGCCAGAGTGTGCTTTTACAATTATTTACACTTTTTACGTACCCGACCAGAAAAACCCTGATCCGGAAGTTACGTTTCCCGGGAGAAATAAGCGATCCCTTTTCGCCCAACCGAACCGAAAGTCAACAGTGAATGTGAACCAAACGACGGTCTCGCCGGTCACACGCTCTTTCTCGGTACACGCAACTTTCGACCCTTTCGAATCACGAAAATTCAATTGTGAGTAAAGTTTTGGGGTTTGATTGAGCCGGAAGGAAGCATAACGGTAGGCACACCGCAACGGCAGGCAAGCGGCTCGTTCCCAGCTCTCTTAACACCTTCGCTCGGTCCGACAAAGCAGCAGCAGCCCATTCAAATACCTTCCCGCCGCCGCCGTCGTGCTCGAGAAAAGCTCATCCACCCACGGGGACGTTGGGAAGATTTTAGTACAGTGGCGGCGGTGGCACACGCTTGCACACCCCGCCGGTTGTGTCGGACAAAACGTCGGCCGGAAGCTTGGGCCACCAAGGGAAAATGAGAAACGGAAGTGCATTTACCAGTTTTGCTTGACGCTTGATCTATATGCTAATTTTCGGCTTCCCGACAGAAACGTTGGGGTCTGTACGTGGTCGGACGATGTAAGGGAGCAATTCTGAGCAGCGCCGTACAGGGCGAAGTCTGTCGGTCCCCGGGAAGGGGCCCTCGACCTCTTGGGCGGCTGCCGGTTGCAAATTAGGGTTCCATTGAAGTGGTTTTTGTACAGTAGATGAAACTTCACCGGTCGATCGCTTCCGGTTAAAGATTTGGAAACTTTCACACCACCGCGCGGGGGGTTTGAGGTCACCAATGGTTAGCCAGTGGTGCCGAGGCCCAGTGTGGTACGATGCTTCCTTGGCACAAGGAATACGCGAAAAGCTGAAAATATGCGAAGCGCTGCTCGATGCTGGGCTGATAAATCATTCCATTAATGG
>NW_026453862.1:5586-20873 GCF_943734635.1 Anopheles cruzii
CACCTCTTCCGTTGGCCGATTCTGGTCGTTTTTGGCCAATTACTAACATCGAACGGTGCAGTAATTGACAGTAGAGATCTGAATTTAGTGTTTAGCCACACGGAAGCGACTCACAATAAACAGTTCCTTTCAAGTCCCACCATATACTCAGTAGGCCCTTCCTAGACGTTATTCCTGGTTTAACCACCGGTTTAGATGCTTCATCACGCTTAGACCACGATCATTTTCACACAGTATTGTCGTATGTACCCTATTCCTCATCCCCAGTACCCATCCGCTTAAGAAATGGTTCGATTTCATTCCGTTTGGCCAAAATTGCGCAGATGGAAATTCGAGCCATCATGTTTTTTGCTGTAAATAGGGTGACCCCCAAACATGGAGGTTCTTTGTGAATCCAGCTTTGTGCAAATGGCTTAAAACTATTTGATAGTTAATCTTCAGCTCCTGACCGATTCTCCGACTACTAACATGCCGATCAACTTTGATTATTTCTGTGATTTTTTGGACATTTTCGATGACGTGTCTGCCTAGGCTTTAACATAAAAAATAACTGAAACGGGTCAACGGAGCCAAAACTTCATGTAGCGAACTGTTGGAGCATCGGCACCATAAACACCAATTTCAGCGCCCCAACTTGAATTTTCGCCTTTTTCAAAGAAAAATTCATAAATTCTTTCATAAATTGTAAAATATACCCAATTTTCTCTTTGGTGACTTTTATTGTTTACACCCTGTAAGTCACAAACGAATGGAACAAACAATAAACAGTGAAAGCATCTTTTTGAGTGTGAAGTATCAGCTTTAAAACAAGCCTAAACTTAAAACTGTACGATCGATACTTCACGAGATATCGATCACTAAAGTAAACTACCGAGAAAATAATGGATTAATCTTTTTCCCAGCCTGATACATACTTGAGTTGCTAAAACAATGCTTTAATAACGGACCCATGGATTTTCATGAGGAAAATTCGACTTGAAAAATGTATCACATATTTTGTTGCCGGAGACACTGCAATCACGTACGAGTGTTCCGAGTTAACTGCTTTGAGTATTTTATTAGTATCTGTTGTCCATCAATCTAATCGAAAAATAGGTTGTTGGCAGCTTAAAAAGCAATTCATTGGAGCATGCGGTGCCAGCAAGTAATTGACGCCTATGTAGCAGTACATAAATTTACCCAACAAGGACATGGCACGGCATCGTAATTCGATAGAAAGTGGCGGCTAGATATTGTCGTTTGTCCGCATTGAAGGTGGTGCTCCGTTCATGTGGGAGGCACTCGTAGATGCTATCTTTCATTCTTCAATTAGGTTAGGGGCTCGGAACGACAGAACTGGGCATTGTTTATAGAATATTATAACTCTATTGTTTATGACCTTCTTCAAGTGACCCTTTTTCCTCGCGCAAGCAGCATCTCTGAGGATGAAAAAACCGAAAACCACGCCGTCCAGTTGACTGGCCGCCGCCGGACATAGTAGTGTTATGGGTGTGCGAAGCTTGTTTGCTCTCCTCTCCGTGTGTTATGCTCTCCGTCGTCTCATGAAATATGTACCGATGCTACGGGTAGATCGCGCCGCAGTGCCACGCCGCCACGGCAGAAGGCGATCGAAAAATATCCTCACACAGCAGCAGCAGCGCTGAGGTATGTGACCAACAT
The DNA here is from genome assembly GCF_943734635.1 of Anopheles cruzii. Classification (NCBI taxonomy): domain Eukaryota; kingdom Metazoa; phylum Arthropoda; class Insecta; order Diptera; family Culicidae; genus Anopheles; species Anopheles cruzii. Next base: position 7,246 of record NW_026453862.1, read on the forward strand.
ATTTATTCCGCCCCAGAGGGTCCAGTGGAAGCGTATTGAATATCTGCGCCGACCCCGACGGGGAGCCCGACGCGCGGCAAGAAGCCGACCGGCTGCGGTGGCCGTATCATGGTATGCGAATAAAAATAAATGTGGTTTGAAATCACTGGAGTGTTGCAACCTTTCGATCCTTTCGCTCCCCGCGCGCGCTCACACGTGTGCTCCCGGTGTGATTTCCATGTCGCGTCGCCGCTGGTGGCGGCGGCCCAATTGGCTCCATTCTGGATCGGGCGGTGGAGCCGAAGAAAATGCTAGGAAAATGGGTGCTCCACATGGGTGGCAGGTACGGTGCCGCCGGCGATGAAGGACCGGCGGCCGTATTCGTCTTTCGGTACGGTTTCGGTGTGCGCTGATTGTGTGTTTTCGATAGCAGCAGAGACCGGGCCCGAGCGATAAGGTGGCTCGGCGCGGAGCGTAAGGTTAGTTCTGTACCAGTGCCAATTATTATTATCGTATTATTATTACCCTATACGGTTTCGGGGGGAAAAACTCGGCGCGCATAAGGGACGGAACAGAAACGGTAAAAACACACACACACACGAGCGGTTACGTGTACATCGAGCAGACGCTGGGTGATGCAAAGGACGGTGCTCGCTCGGCAGAAGGGCGCAGCTCTCGATGACACTGACGACGATGATGTGAGGAGCCACAACCATTGGCAGGAATTAATTCCGACCAAATGATGACAGATGGTTATTGCACTTTGGGAGTGCTGTGGGTTTGTCCTCCCAGCGACCCGGGGGCCAGGCAATTCGTGTTTGATTTACACGGCCCGGACCGGGAGCATATGCGAACAAGCTGGCCCCGGAAGCTGTTTAGCGCGCGCCGTATGGCCACGTGGCAAAAATTTAGCATTTCTTCAAGTCGAACACCGGGAGAGAGTGAAAGAGAGAGAGCGAGCGAGAGAGAACAAAAAATTGGTGAAAACATGCGTGAAAACAGCGTTCAATTTGTATGTGACACGTGCACACTGCTCCCCGAGCGATATTAGCACCGCGGCGGCAGACTCCGCGCGCCTCCCCACACGTGTTCGCCGCCTGAGAGTGGTAATGTGATAAAAATTGGGTGTAACTTTGAGTCGTTATAGGCCATAAATGGCAGCTGCTTATGCCTTTGTTCCAGGCGGCAGCGATAAAAAGCGGAACACGAGACGCAGCAGAAGCCGAGGCGCCACCCCACAAGCATTATGAGATAAAGTGAATCGGGCCTATCCATCAGCTAGGTACACGGGTTTTCCTGCCCACGCGCTAATATGAACTTTTTGCAGGTCGCCAAAGGAGCCGAAGAAAGATCGTCCGCCAGCTGGCAAGAGTCATTGCTGAAATCAATTCACATTCCCACCGGCGGTTCCGCAACAGCGTTGGGTCATAAATCTTCGGCTCATCGGGAGGCTAGGCTAATGTTTTCCGCCCGCCAGCGGAACCACCCGCCTGGCGTCGCTGGTCCAGGACCCGCCTTTCCGTAGGAATCGCAGCCACTGCGTGGGGCGTGCAGTAGTGTGCCATATCGGGGGCTCTCCGCAAAAAAAATGGCTACCATGTTTTGGCTTCCCATGAATCAATCCAGGTACAACGGGGTTTCGGTCGATTAGTCTTACTTTCGCGACGTGACGTCCGCACCGTCGTCGTCGGCCGCAAAAGGATGCAACATGAACACGGCAACATCTCAAACAACAAAGAACAAATGGGAACAGAATGGAACCGAACCGAAACAATCGCGCGCATTCGGTTCGGTTCTTTACTAATAAATTAATTTCGTTGCGTCACAAAAACAGAGGCACGAATTGCATTGCTTCAGTTTTAATGCACACGATGCATTTCCATCAGCGATGCATTCGTTCATTAGTGGTACCGCGGGTGCCGGGCGAGGCGGGAAAAAAGAACGGTCAAACAGGAACCATATGACTCCGTAGCCAATCGCACTCCAGGAGGGGCAAAAAAAAAACAACGGGCCCATTCAAAATGAAGCAGCAAATTAAGGCGAAAGCATACCAATCGGAAATTTGTTGGCAGTCGGTGCGCGCCAACATCTCTCCGTCTCCGTTCGCCATAATAATAATAACGGCAACAATGTCTGCCGAGCCGAGGCCGGAATAAACATGAGCAGGCCGGGCCTAGCGTGGCGAAGAAGGACTCCGGCTGCAAGCATAAACAATAAATCTCTTTCTCGCCGGTCCGCCGGTCCGCTGCAATGCTTGCATGATCAGCATTTGGGAAACGAGCAAATAATGTACGAACGAAATTATTAATTTCATTCCACGCTGTCATGGAGCGAGCCCGCTGCGCCTACTCGCTACCACTACTCCGGGGTCGACGGGGCCGAGTAGTGTGTAGTTCTTCCCCGAACGCTTCGCAGGGAGACGGAAGCGCGAAAAAAGAATCACCCCATCACAAACATCTGCCCCAGACGATCGCAGACGGGTTTTCGGCAACTCTCTTTACTTTTCATTTACCGGACAGCCCGATCATGGGGGGCGGGCGGGTAAGGGGCAAGCACCGCGGAGCTCTGGCGGACGAACTGACGCGCCTCGAACTTCTCGAAAGACATTATATTTCGCTAAACGAACCTAAAATAGAAGTGTATTTCAAATTATGCTCGTTTTTATATGGCACGGAGTGCAGGGGGTTCTTCAGGACCTGGAGAGGGTGTGTGCTGGGAGGAACAATGCGCCTGCCAGAGTCGTTACCGACATGTACCGGGCCAGGAAGTGAGTGAGTGGCGTGTGCATTTTGCTCGATCTCAAGGACCGCCGTTTACCGCGCACGCCGGTGCAAGGACCTCACTGCTTCAAAGGCACACGCGCAGCAAAGCGGTGAGAGACCAGGCGCCTCCACCGTCCTTCAGAGCAAGTGTGGCGCACATAAGAGTGTTCGCTCTTCACACGCTCGCCGGCCGGCCGGCCGACTGGCTCGTTCTTTATTTCCAGCTCCAAAGTTTGGTAAAAAGTATTGCCAAAGAAGGACGTGTGTTTCCTCGCATTCTATCTTTTTCTTATCACTTCATTCCACTCGAAGATACTTGTCGGAATGTAGTCGACATCTTTTTATGTTTTTATCCCCCCGTGCTGGATGCAGTTTATTTTCACACTACTTAACAGCAGACTGTCGCCCATCCCCGCACCGGGAGATCTGCCAGGGGGGCGGGATGATTAGATTTTTCCTGCTTGTTAAACACGTTGGACAAAGGCTTGACGACGTTTGGAGAGTCTCACCTCGCTGCTGCCGGGTTCCCACCAAGCGTGCTAATGAACTTCAAAAAGAAAGGAGAATTTTCAAAAGTTCGGGATGCTACAAACTCTCAACGTTGCCAGCACTTTAAACGCGCATAAAGTATGCCAAACGTTGTGACAAGTTAATAACAAAACAAAAGCTACGTCACATCGCAACCCCATCACATGCTGCTCACGGGCTGATCCGGGTACACGCACGTGTCGCTTTGTCGCCCGAAAATGGTTTCCCATAAATCAAGGATTAGGAGTAGGGCTACACCACCGAAGGATACGGATGGAAAGCCGTAATAATTTGTCCGCGTGTATCCGACAGGAGCACGCAGGAGAAAGTTTTACGGGAAATCAAACAACTTCCTTCGGCCATGTGACATCCTCGAAAGTGCGCTGAGGCGGGCAATTAGCTCTCGAAATCGCAGGCATCCCGAAACTGTTCCTCGGCTCGGCGACGGAACCAGCATCTTTTTACGGAAAGGTCACCTTTACGGGAACGGAGGTAACTTTCAACGGAGCGTAACATTTTTTCAACTACACACACTCTCTCTCTTCCTCTCGCTCTCTCTCTCTCTCTCTCTCTCTGCGGCATCACTTTGATCCCATGTAAATGGTGAACGTCGCTTCCTTGAAGACTTTGCCACAACTTCTCACAGCTCACCCGTGGCGGAAAGCACAGAAAAGAGGGAAAATAATGTTCAAGTAGCACTTCACAGCCTTACCCCCGGCGCTCGGTGCGCGGTGGGTTGGCCCTCGCCGTGTGGCCACCACTCGCACCACCGTCTTAAGTGTAGCCATTACGAACACACATAGTCGTATGTAAGATGGTAGGCGAGGCAAAAATATGAGAGGGTGTGTAGACGGCCATATTTCGCATACCATACAATTTATGCAAAGGAATTTTTCACTCCCGTGAACGTTCCTGATCCTTGCCACGGCACGGTTACGCAGATCGTGCCGTGTCAAGCCCAGCGCCCGGCGGTGGCGTGGCTGCAAAAAACGGCTTATTCAGCCGCTTTTCCTTACATTATCCCCAGCACAACGCTAGTGGGTGACGTTTGGGTACTTGGGAAAATCTTCCCAATGTATTTGGCGCGTCCGCCGAGCCGCAGACCGAACCGGCCCCCGGGGTTGCCGCTACAAAAGGACGCTAAACGGTAAATTGAATGGCAAACTTTCCATTTTGAGAGGTTTGATGATGCTTTTTTGCCGCCGCCCCAGGAGCGGCCTCATTTCTCGGGGCAGGGCAGGGTTTCGTGAAAGCGAAAAACTTTCCACCTCACGCTGGAGAACCCATTGAATTGGGCACGGTAACGTGTGCCATAAGTAGCCCGGTTCCGGGTGGTCGGGTGGTGGTTACAAAAAAATACTAATATTAAAGAAAATGTAAGTTCAAAGCTAACCGGGTTGCTTGCGAAGCTGATGCCTTCCAAAATATGTTCGGAAGTCGGAATCCGGCGGGGCTCGGGCCTACCGGGTGGGCAAAGGTGATCTCCGTTCACTGTTGGCGTGCCGGTCGGTGGTTAGCGCGTGGTTCCTGTCGGAGTTTTAACGAGAAAACTTGCCTTCTTTATAAAACGGAGCTCCCCCGGCACAAAAACGGCGTGGCTTTGGAAGTTGTTGATGGCCGTACAAATTGAATAAAAATCAATATGAAATGCGTGTGACTTTTGGGGTGTTTATTGTTGCTAAACAGGAAGCATTAGGCACCAAAGAGGACGATACTAGGATTGGCTTGGCACACGGGCATATATAAAATTTATAAAAACCACTGTGCGAGGAATGATTGGAACCGTACGCCTTGAAGAAAGCAACCATAATTGCCGTGAAAAAAATGCTCACGAAGCGTCCTTTAATAGAACAATCTTCTCAGTGGAACGACCCTACACTGAGTTCATGTCTGTGAACCACAACGAGGGAAACGTACGGTCAATGAAATTTAGCCATGGTGCGAAAACGGTTGCCTTCGTTAGAACCGCGTTTGCATGCAAATGAATTAGCTCGTGTGTTCCGCTCCCGCTGTGAAACACGTTCGGGAACGTCTGGACTGCGACACCGCCGTGGCTATTACACCGCACACACCAGCATGGTTGGCTGTGCCTACCACCCGTGAGTCCACAAGGAACCGCAGGCAGTCACGTCGTCGTCGACGGCGTCGAGGCGGCGATCGTGAAGCCTTCCCGGAGCGCGCGGCAAAACCGAAGAATCGTCGTGTGGCGCACCGACCCACGGTGTAACCGGAAATTTAGAGCAAATGCGCGGAATAAACATATCCGTTTACGATTGGGACGTGGCAGTTCTCTGCTGCGGTTGCTGCAAGAATCAACCAGCACACACGCACACACAGAGAATGTGGTACACATTCACCACTACGCCACGAACATAGAGCATAAAGCAAATCAAGTTTTATCAGTTTGGTCATACCTCGGTTAGTTACAGTGGATAGCGCAACAAAGCTCCCCTTAACAAAACAAAATACTTTATGAACTACGAACATGAAACATTAATTTTAATCAATCAGGCAGCAGCCAAAAACATCGATTAACTCGTGTAACTAGTGTAACTAATTGACAGACACGTGAAATTACATGTTTAGAACAACAAGCTATTGCACTCAGACGATACTGCCAAAGAGCAGTGTTTTGTCATTCGATCCTTTATGCAGTACTCCGATGTTACTGTAGACAAGAGTGGTTTGATCAATTGCGCTAATTCTATTCAATTACTTGAGGCCACGGTTCATGAATGTCCACATGATCTCATTGTGTTGGCTGGAATTGGCATTCAACGGTGGATAGTTTAAAGCCTGATCCTAATTAAACTAAGTCTATCATCAATCTCCAGATACTGCCGGACTAGTTCTATATTGTGTATTGTTGCATTTTCCTTTTGCAGGGTTACATCTTGACCAACAAGACGTTTTCTTCCATCAATTATTTAATTGTTTCGTCATGTTTTAAAAGGCTTTCGATTCGCCTCTTCCAGGAAAGTTTCGTGGGAAACTGCGTCTTACACCACTATACATTTTTAATTTGTTTTCCGATGTTGATTTAGAGCCCGTGCAGGAGAACATTTCAACTCCGCATAACTTTAGTTGCGTCTTACTAAGAATTCATAGGTCCAAAGCATCTTTTCCCAGAATCAGGAAGGTTCAAAGCATGCCGATGGTTAAATATAATTCGTTTTTCAAATTTAATTACATTGGTTTGGAAACTGCCGGAATTGCCTGCATCAACATGCACAGCAGGGTCTTGTATATCTTCTGGTCGAAGATTTCCACGTTGTCATTACTCATAAATAACTAAATTTACTCTGGATGCTTTAATACCGAGTAAAATGAAGGAGTTAGATGTGAAAACCGAAAACTTAAACATTCAAACTTCAAATGAACTTTGTAAGGTGACGCTCAAATTCATCTATTACTGCAAATAGCCGTATCAGTAAAAGAGTTTAAATCAAAATGTCATTTAGTCCTCAAAAGAGCAAATCCAAAACAAAATATGCACATATTTTGACATATTACCCATGTTTTCAGATGATAAGCTTTGTTGCGAAAGCCTCTGTATATTTGGTGGCTTTGAAAATAGCAAATACATTTTTAAATTGTTGAAATAAAACAAAAAGAATGCTTGAAACCCTAAATCTCAACGAAGTTTTAATTTCGATTAATCAAAGGTGAAAATCGTGCGTACAAAGTATCGAAAACATTCTGTGGATCTCCCACCCGTTGCTGTTTGCGCCTCTTCGATGGAGGCGCATGGTGGTTGAGAGCACTTTGGAGTAACCCAGGGTGGAGTTGCCAGAATGTTTGGAGTTTCCAGTACGTCGTGTCACGTGTCATGTTTTATCATGTGGTACGAAATAAAAATGTCTGAGGCTGTGGTTGTGAAGTAAAAAATTGTGGCTGCTACAAACTTGTAAAACGAACATATTTTGATTGACATTGTGTGGCAACTGTGCCAAAAACTGAATTTAATGGTGGATTCACCGCATGGCATTTACATTTTATCACAAAAGAATGCACCAAACTTGAGCCAAAGATTTTATATGAATCGGTAAAACATGGACAGTAAAGTAAAGTTTGTAAAAATGAAAGAAAAAGGGCAAAACCATGGTTGAGCCATATGCATTTGAGCTCAGACTTATCATCCCTTCAGCTACGTTAACGAAAGCTCGTCCAGACGTACCCCAGTAACAAAATGGCAATGGTGATAAGGGCGTAGATGGCCCGCGTGGCAGGTTCGAGTCCGCACACAACCAAAGCATCATTACACCATAAACTATTACACTACAGTAATACCGTTAATAAACGGGCGATGCGTTTATGACAGCTTTTAGACACCTGTGCCGTTCGTTGGTCGCCAAATTTACGATAGCACAAGGATGCGAAGGAGACTCGGCCACCGAGGGTAACTCCGGCTGTTACCAGTGTACGCTTTCGGTCGGTCGGTGGGTGAAAAGGTCGAGCGCATTTTGATGATGAAAGTTTACGGCCGTAAGTAACATGTGCGATCAGCGACAGATTGCGGGACTCGGCCGTGACATTATGTGACATTAGCCGGCGTGATGCGGCCGTGGTGGGTTTGGGTTCTTTCTCGGCACTGCCCCGAGCCCCGAGTCTTATTTGCCCAGTCGCCGCGCGGCACGAGAAGTGCGAGAATGTTATTACCATTTTCTGTTTTCTTTTCCCTTTTTGATAATGCCAACAAATTCATGACCATAACTTTTCGCGCTCTGCGTCAGCGTCGAGGTCGAACGACGCAAAACCAATCAGACACCGTGGCGATGAACCAACCAACGGCCGGCAACCGAAAGGTGGCACCCCAATATTTATCGCCCTGTTTCGCGGGCCGGGGCCACATTTTATCGTAAAAACAAAACGTCGCCCCAATTTACGGCTTTGGCTGATAATTGAATGCGAAACCGAACACAGCCGTGTCCATTGTAGCCGCCCTCCTGTCATCGAAGGGCGGCCAGGACCGTGTGTTGTCGCAGGAGGGCACAGTAAAATATTCCAGCGTCTCTCGGCGCAAGTGCCGTTGCTTTTAGCTGATTAATCTGAACTTTTGACATTCGATGGTAGATTTACACCGCATCGGAGGTAGAGAAGAAGCTCACAACGTGAAAGTACGGGATCTGGTTCATCACGGGACGGGAGGACTAGATCAGACGATTTCTTGTTCGGCAAACAAATCGTCTCAACCGTTGACGGGCGCTCTACTTTTGTTTCAAGGTTCAAGCAAACTCTGTCGCACGAAGAACAATCCGACACGCTTGCATGGAAGCACAGTTCAGACGGTAAAGAAATCGGCTCACGAGGTCATAGCAATTGATTGATACCATGTCTTTCCAATATCCCATTTGCTCCTGCTGCTGCCGCCTGCTTGCAGGGGACAAGGTGATACGCAGGAACGCAAGACTCTCGAGCCAATCGATCCAAGCGTTCCTGCTCCTGCTTTCAATCTCCCCGGGATGAGTAACAAAAATGTTGCTCCTTGTGCAGCTCCCCGGTTGTGTTGTTCTAACCCAAAGATCTGGAAAAAAGAGCACGAACCATGAGCGACGCCGCGATGGTACAACTCCGGCCCGACTTTCACGGCGACGCACCGGTTGTTGTTGTCGATTGGAACAGTGCGAAGAAGCGTTGTTCCTTTTTTTCTCGCCCCCTCCGACGGTCGATGAGTTTGCCATTTCGGGCGTGGCCACCACATCGTGTTGTGTGTTGTGTTTTTACTCCTGCTGCTTGGTCGGTGGAGGCCATTTGCTACGTCATTCCTAACCATTAGCCTGTGCTGTGGGGCGAACACAGTTTTATACCAAAGTATCGCACAAAACATGGCTTCGTACCGGAATGTTGCACACAAACAGTCTCTATAAACCACTATAAATGAAAGGATCTATTTCGACGTAACATTGAACTCAATATTTAAAATATACCTCTTTAGTTTTGCGAAAGGTTTATATTCGGTATATGTTTCGGTAAATAAATGTTACCCATCACATCGCCGGTCGATTGACCGTCGAGCGCTCCATATGGAATGGCAGCAAACGGTGGTCGTTTCTTTTAAGATGAAGCTAATGAATATTGATGAACGTTATTTATGGTTTCCAGATTAAACGATCGGTGAATCAGTAATAAAAGGCTTGTTACCGACGCCGGTGGTCACGTAGCTTCGGCCGCTTCGGGCACCGTTGAGATACGTGAAAAATTATGCTACTTCCAGACCGAGGGGCCATGGGCATGATGTTGTGGCATTTTTGCGGCAAAGCGCCGTCTCGCAGGCAGCTTCGAAATGCGTCGGCCGAACGAGAAAAACACAGCATTGTGCATCGATCTTCGTTTGCATTTTTCCCTCCGGGCCGGAATGCAAATTGGAAGGGATTCGATTTGAATGTTCCATCAATACCCGACCACCTCGCTCGCTCGCTGTGTGGAGTGTGTTCGCCCGACACCGATCGGGCGAAAGTTCAAAGAATTGATTCGTCTCCGTTGGGCGATTCATCATTTCGGTGAATGTCTGCTGCGGAAGGACAGGAAATTAGAATCCGAACGTTTACCACTTTCTTCCGTTCGCCGTTAGAAACTCTCCCGGCACAACTTTAAGGTAAGGCTCGGTGCATTTTATGCACACGCAGCTCGGTTGGAGCATAGCCCCGACGACACCGTACCCGGAAGCTCCGCAAGGCTCAGGAAGGAAGGAAAAAGAATAAATAAATGATCAAACTTCGTTTCGCTTCTCGGAATTTCCGTCGTGATGTGGCAGCAGCAGCTCGCATTCGCACGTATAGCCTCTTTCCATAGAAACCGTTAGCTCTCTGCGTAGACTCGGAATATGAACTGGACGCAATTTTGTGTAGCCCAAACTTCTACGGCATCGAGAGCCGGCGTAGGCCAAGCGGACGGAAGCGGAAGCAATGATACACACCAGAAACTTGGATGTCAGCTTTGGCCATTAAGTCCGATAGGCTGCCCGGGTCATCTTCCGCTTCATGCAGCTTTGCTAAGCCGGGTCCAAATTGAAGGTTTAGATAATAAAAGTTTTTCGGAGGCCAAAAATCAAACGCCTGGTGTTGTCGGTTGCGTGAAAGCACGGCAAACTTCGGCCGGGCACTTTAGTTAAGTGCCCACCATGCATAAGTCCTACCGGTATGTAATTTAAGCTGAATGCTGTATCAACATTCGGACTGTAAAGATTTCTTGAAAAATTCCTTGAAAGTAAGCAATGGTTTTCTGTTATTATATTTAATAAATAAAATAAAAATGTTTGCCTCCGTTTAGCATAAGTTTCATGAGTTTTCCATTGCTTCCACTAAGGAGCGCCAGACCATTTTCTCATTTTGTTAATTTCCCGCAACTTTTTCCAAATGCCACTTTAAAGGGTTAATACTGGAGTTTTGTCGTTGCATCGTTTGTCATGTAAAGTTAGTGGCACAAATGCTGTTGCTCTCGACCGACCTTGGGGGCACAACATTAACCGGACCCCGCTGCACCCCCCCCCCCCCTCCCCCGCCAACCATCCCTCCCAGTGCGGTTTGTGCTCCGCCGAACGCGAACGCTGGATCATTTCACTTTGTTTTATGGCCAAACTCGCTCTTGCTCCCTTTCTCTCGCGAACAAACGCGCTGCGGTGAAGGTGGCTAGAAAAGCAATGGCAAACAAGTGTTACAATAGCCGTTTTCGCCCCCAGCAGGACACCCGTGTTTAGACGCAAACGGAACACGGGTAACGCTGGTTCGGCCGGCAGCAAATGCATCGGCACCGTCGAAAAGTGTATTATTTTGGGCTACATCTGGCTCCGCCGGCGCTCCGCTTAAGTCCTCGGTGGTGCTAGCTAGCAGGTCGGATGATGCAGTGTTTCGCAAAACTACTCCCATTTCTCATATTTGCCGCGGGCCGAGCGTGGGCTTCTTGCCGGAACTGCCGGGCAGATGGTGGAATTTAATTAAATTTAATTCTGCAATTTGTGTCAGTTTTATTGTTTGGTTTGTTTCGCGTTGACTGAGCATGGCGCGGCCGCCAGTGGTTCCTTTTGCAGGACGTATGGGGTGTTACGTCACACATCAAAAGTGAACAGTGAACCGTTTTCCGCAACTTCCGTACCGTTCGGAAAGACACAGATAACGGGCGACTGCCAATCAGTGTGAGGATGGCTGGCAATCGGAAGTAAACAATACCACGTGAAAAAAAGGAAACAAATATGTCTTCTATTATGTTTTTGAGATAGCAAAAAAAAACCACACTTCGCACCAATGACTCTGGTTATAATTCCTTGTGCTTCGAGGAGCCTCGACTAGGTTGGACTTTGTTGCTATCGGGCTTACCACTATAAGCGGGATTTTAGTTTGCTTGATTTACCACGTCCCCAAACTGGCGATAAAAGGACGCGCCGTGGTTCGGAAACAGCGGACCGGCGTAATGTGCTACGACGAGAACTACCCTCGGCAAAACAAGTGTCAATATGTTCATGAAGATAGCGACACGGATGTACGCCGGCACATAAATGCTCATTTTCCGGTGTCCGCAGCCCATAAAAACGGTAGCAAAAAACCCGGAGAACGGACGACCAACGAACGAACGACCGCCGCCAGTGGCTCGCTGGAGAGTTGAAAAAAATAAAAATAAAAAATGAAATGAACAACCATTGTACGGGTCCCCAGTGGACCGTGCATCATCGTAATGTTGGCGATCATCGTCACTCTCTTCGTCACCACATGATGATGACGATGCTGATGCTGATGATGGTGTTGTTGGTGGTGTTGTTGTGTCCGTGCCCTTTGCTGAGTGGCTCTGGCGCTACCGGCATCCTCCATCATCCATCTTCGGCCAAGCCCAGTGAACGGGATGATGGGCGATGGTTTTACATGATAAAGAATGAAATGACTGCAATTGTCCAGCAACGGGACGACGCATGCTGAAAATGTACTGCGTGGAACCGCAAAATTGCTTCTCGGAGCCCCAGTGGCAGTCGTGCATTGTCCCATTCAGACCATTTTTGGACGGGTGTAACGTCAGACACCGTGCTGAATTACATTCATTTGCTCTATTGAATCAATTTACATATTGTACCGAAACCAAAAGCTAAAAAGTTTAAATTATACTACTAAACGCCAACAGGTGATGTGATGAGCTATTTGTCCTTCCAAATGGTATCCTATAGGGCGGCATGATAATTGACGGCCATAATTGTTCTATCGGAATCAACAAAACATAGCCTAGGCCTTAGGATTTGTATTTTACACTTTTCGATAACTTTTACATTAACAAATAAAGTACAAATAGAAGCGTATCAGTGAGCTCGCCCGAGTGTCGTCGCATACTGTCGTAACTTTTCGTAGACCCTTAATTGGACTGAAAGCTTGACCGTCGAATTGAATTACGTTCCGCTTTTGGCCAGTCTGTCTGGCAGCTATCCGCCGTTGGATGAGCTCCGGAAGTTGGTTCAACCATGTAACCATGCCTCGTGGAACTCGGGGAACATTTTTACCAAATTAAACTATGCTAGTGTTAATTTGGGAAATGAAGGTAAATTGAATTTGAGAAATTGTACGAGCACCGTTTGGTGACGTGCGCGACTCTCGGTTACCGGAGTTGACACCGTGCCAAAAACCGGTAGTCGCTGGAGGAATTATGAAATTTATGCTTCCGGAGTTTGGCAGAAAATCGTGTCGCCGCGAACGGGGATGATAGGTAGTTCCGTTTTTCTCGCCCCACCAGCTTAGGAATACGGCAAATTGAAGTGGGTGAATGAGAAATCTACGATCCCCGTCCTCCGGCGGACCTGTTGTGTTGGGGGAGGTGCTGAACCGGCCCGGGTCTACGCAGCCTTTGGGAGGATAAAAGATGCGACGGGGATCTGTCGCGAGCTCGCCATCAACCTTCGCCGTCGGTACTAAATTTTCCGCCACTCCACGGTGGACGGACGGCCAAAAAGGACGAACGGAGCGCGACTTTTCCGCAAATTGGATTTGCAAAAGAACCGACAAACGAGGCCGGTCCTTTCGCGCGGAACACGCGAGAAGACAATTCACGCGACCTTCGGATTTACAGCAAATCTTGCCGCCACCGCGGGCCGGGGGGGTGCTCTGTTGGTTCTGCAGTGCGCCTCACAATAATCCCAGCGCAACGGTATTATTGTCGGGCGCCCGGTGACACTCACGGGACGTGGCGTCATGACGCCATCTACAGACACACACACGTTCCCATGGGCAAGGTGTGAATGTATGAAAGATTACTTTCGCTCCAGATATGAAAGATTACAGAATGGGCGCACTGGTGTAGAGAAAAACGTGCGCACTCTAGAAGTTGTCCACAGTTTTTTTTAAATGATATTCTATTGCATTTTTGGTTGTTTTTTTTAACACGATTTGT